>NW_010389910.1:42155-44870 GCF_000710305.1 Buceros rhinoceros silvestris | reverse complement strand
CGAGGCCGCGGCCTGCTGCCGTGCCTGTCCCAGGCTAGGTGGGAGTGCGCTGGGGATGCCCGGCGCGCAGCGGTGCCTGCAGACCGCGTGGGCTCCATCCTCTCCCGGCGTGGCAGAGGTCCCCCTTTAGCAGAAGGCATCACTGATTGCATTTGGGGTCACTGCCCCGTGTAGGGTGGTGAGGAGACGACTCTATCTTCACACTCGAGGTCTGCTGAGGAGTTTTCCTCACAGGAGTTTGTGTTGTATTAAGGCAGGATAATCATATAAATGGCTTCCCTTCATAGCTCTGGTTGGAGAGTCATCGTTACAGAGAGAGCCTGAAGCTATTGGAGGTGAATGTCACTTCTAGAAAGCTTAACACAGACAAGAACCGTTGCTTTAATTTCTGTAAACTTAGTTTTCCATCTAAACTTTTACTTTGGAGTGAAAAAGCTGGAAACTTCTGTTTGATAAGCTAAAGCTTATCACAGATGAACTCTTGCAAGAGGTGATGGTCGTGTCTTTTCCAGCCAGATGTCCTCTCTCTAGTTGGTGTGGCCAGTGGTGACTGTTTGAAGTTCCCTTTCTTTGCTTAGATCTCTCATCAGATTCCCTGACAGGCGTCCAGGCTGTACCTCAGTCCTTCTCTCCTGCACCTGGGGTGGGCTTGTGGTTCTGTGCAGACCTCAGCAGTTGGTGATGCAGGAGCTGAGAAGGATAGAGTTCAGTGGTGAATGCTCTAGGAACTGTAACAGAAGCAGAACAAACACAGTGTGTCCTTTCAGCATCAGGCAGGTCAGGGAGCTCCTCAGAGGCTGCATCTTGAGCTGTCAGATTTTTATGCCTTCTGAAGGACCTATCTGCTAGGAATTGGTGTAATTTTTATCTGATACCTTTTGTATTCTTGGCGTCTGTAACCATGATGCTGAGACTATGACCTTATTTTTATGAAATACTGCAAGGAGGGAAAGCTCTTTTCTTCTGTTTCTAAAATTTGACTATTTCTGTTGTCAGAAATGGTAAATATGGAAGAATTATTTATTTTCTTCACATCTCAAGTGACTTAACAGACCTATGTAATTTGTCTCTTTTGTCATCTCTTTTTTTTTAGTGGGGAAATCTTAGTCTATATAATAATTCTTAGTATGCAGAAAAAATTACTTTATTTGGTCTTTGTTACTTTTATCTATATGCTGGATTTTAATTTTAATTTATTTGAGGTGTATGACCAGGGCTGTAGTCAGTATTTGTGATAAAAAGTACTGTGGATTTTTAGTGATGAATGCTTTTGGTTTTGTTTTCTTTCTAAGCATTTCTTTTGGACTTTTTGTTGTTGTTGTTGTCTAATAATCTAAGATTCTTTTTTTCTTTTAAAATTTTTGAGAGGTAATAACTATGCTGAAATACTTTGCTGCACAGGTAGAGTAAGAAATTTTCTTTTCCTCATGTTATTTCACACTTGTACTGAATTTCATCAAGCGTTTTGTTCTTCTGTCATTCAGTAAACTAAATACATAAAAGCATTTTGTGAGGGAGCTTGAAGAATCCAGGTGTGCTCCACTAACTGTTACATGTATCAATACATTTCATCCTTTCAGAACTCTAATAGAAGTGAGGCACTACTTCCCTAGTATCTTGTTTAGCCACAGGTCTAGTAATTCACGCTTTGTCCTGTTCATCGGGCAGAGAAGTTGAGCACGTTTGTTGATTAGGTCCCTAGGTGATGCCTGGAGGGGACATTGGTCCTGCCCTTACCACCTTTCAGGCCACTTGCAGCAAGACTAGTCGTGCTGTACTTGTGTATCGGGGTTAGTGGTTGACTTGTTTTGTTCTTTCTGTGCTTTATAACTCTTGGGTTAATATGTGTCCTGTTGAACAAACCAACAAGATGAGCAATAAGCCTAAAGAAAAGCCCTTTTCTCGAGTATTTCACTGGAGGCAGGTCTTCAGATTTATCCAATCAAGACAAGCTTTTGGGAACTTTCTTAGCCTCCTCTGCAGTGAGTGCTAAGATCAATTATTCTCTTACTTTTTGGTATTAGCCTTTAGCATCTATTCTTGGGGTCACCTTTGCAGCTTACTTGTTTTTAAGTCCCTTTGATTGTTTGGCTGGGTTGATTCTTTTCATATAATAAAAGATATCTCAAGTATTAGCTTTATGCCTTTTACAAGCTGCTCTTCAGAATATCTTTGCCCACTTTGGTTTTATGTTCATCTTTTGCTGGAGTTCTGTTGTCCTCATCTTACACACAGCTTGGTTTTCTGAAATACCATCTTTTCCTTCTAACAACTTCAGCTTTGCTATTTTGAGAGCTCTCTTTAACCACAGAGCTTGACTTTCGTGAACTGAAATCATATTTCTGGTGAGCAGTGTCTTTAAGGAAGTTTCGAGGATTACCATTTTGTGATTTCTATTAAGAACTTTCTTGCTTGTTTCTCTACAAGTTCGGTTTTTCAGGAAGGACAAAAGTGATTATATGGTGAAAAATTGAATGAGACAGAGAGTAGAATAAGTAGATAAAAAGACATGGGTCATTTCCCAGCATTTTTCAGCTGAAGTAATCTTCGGGTGTGGTGCTCCAGCAGTCTAAACTGATCTAAACTGGGACTGCCACAACCCTGGCCTCAGCTTTCTGATCCCTTCCCCATTCCTGTGAGCACATTCATGGAGCTAAGCTGCCAGGAAGCTAATCGCCTCTTTTTTTTTTTTTTTTTTTTTTTTTTTTTTTTTTT
>NW_010389910.1:39006-42094 GCF_000710305.1 Buceros rhinoceros silvestris | reverse complement strand
TTTTTTTTTTTTTTTTTTTTTTAATTTGGTAAGGGGCAGTATGTCTGCATTTGGGTGTTTTCTGTTTGTGGAGTTCACTCCCTGGACTAACTCACAGTGTGTCCAGGTACCTGTCTTGTATGCTGGGGGGTGGTAGTGGGTGTGCTCAAGGTGAGGGATGAAGGTGGGATGGTATCCACCTCAGTTTGTTGCCTTTAGATGATGTGGAAGTGATGCTCTTTTTAATAATGTTGACAACAGGGATTAATTTCTGGGAGAAGTGTGACTCTACTAGTCAATGCAATGACTGTTGTTACAGTTTTGCTTCTGAAAAATTAATGTCAGCTCTTTTAAAAATTTTTCTGTCCATTGTTTATCTCTGAAGATAACCTTTTATAACTTAAATATTAATGCTCTTTGTCTTGGAGTGCAGACATATCTGAGTGATAACAGGGCTTAATGTACTTGAAAAGAATAACAGTGCAAATACCCAGCTTCAGTGCTGTTGAACATATTACTGAAATATCTAAAGAACTGCTTGCGTCTGTTTTGCAACACAGTGGTATTAGTAGTGCACTGCCACTAAGTGTATATCCAGGATTGCCCAGAATAGGTTCTGTATGTGAAACCTGTCTTACTGTACTGTTCACTGTTTTGAATGAGGTCTTTTATCACAAGCTAGGCAGGGAACTAAAAGGAATAAGATAGTTGCTCCTATCCTGGGCAGATGATATGCTTTGAATCACTCACTGGTGATCTTTTTCTACCTGCTATATTAATAAAATCTGAGGCAAAAGAGAAAAAAAATTCTGTGACAAAGTGTAGGAAGTCTGTGAGGCCAGGGGCATAACCGCCTCCCAAAGAGTTAAGGGGTTGGAAGTTTATCTCAGTGTGAAGAGCCTGCAGTGAGACAATTAGTGACAAAATCCGTATGCAAGACTAACCTTTGTCCTTCTGGACTGAAGCAGCTGTTGGTCCTAGGTGAGGGCCAAATGATTAATTTCCCTGCTGTAGTCTGCCAGTTTTTTTATTGTTTCTTATCCCCTTTTAATATCCTTAGCAGTAAGACGACTGTTTGGATGGAGCTTGCTTTGTGGTTTGACTCTGCAGGCAAGCTGAGGGTATGGTGTGTATCTCACCATGCACCGTGTGCAGGAGTATCCATGAACGCACAGCCTAGGCTAGCAGTGTGGGGCAGCAGGTGTTACCTGCCCGGGATGCTGCGGGAGTTTGTAGGTGCAGTGTTCCCATAGGTGGTATGACATGCTAAGAGGTACAGTCTTCTGCACACTTTGTCTCCATATAAACAGCAAATGCATCATGTAAACATAGCCTTACTGAAAGCAAATTGTCAGTGTGATTTTTGTGTTGTGGATTGGCAATCTATTCTGTAGAGGTACTTAATATCAGGTTTTTAAAGTACTTTTCACGGGTTCGTTTTCTTTTGTTCGTGGGAATCAGTCAGTGTTTTCATTTCCAACTGAAAAAAAAAGTGTGATAAAAGTGTAATTCCTGAGAGAAGTACTCAAAGTCAAAACAAAGTGAAGAATGTCCACACTAGATTAAATTCTAATTATCAAGAATTACTCTTAATTATTGCAAGATTTTTGTAGCAGGAACATAATCAAGTGCTCAGTGTGAGTTTGGTTTTCAGTAGTGCCAGTTTGGTCTGACCTCTAATCAGCCAAAAAGGAAAATTCTTGTTTGTGTTTAAGATTTGGGGTGGTTTTATTTCTCATTCCCCCCCCCCCACTGTAAAGACTGACAGCCTCATTGCTGCTGTTCGTTGCTGATAGCAGCTGTGACTCATCTCAGTTTCACACTTCTGCTACTCTGGAGTTGTTCTGTGTGTGCGTACAGAAGCTCCAGTGTGGCTTTCTGCTGTGGAGCTGGAAGGGCCGAGCAAAGAACAGCAGCCAGCCAGCTCTTTGGTGCAGAGTTCTTCTGATTGGACTCTAACATTACAGCAGGATTTGATTACGTGTTTAGTAGTCCGTAGAGATTTATCTTTGAGATAGAAGTTTATATTTAACTTCTGTTATAAATAGGTTGATATTTCCCTTCCCCCAGTTTTTTAATAAACTGCAGGACTCCAAATTTACCTGTTTCCCAGGGAAAGGGAAGTCCCTTGCTGTGTGGAATAAAAGGTTAACCAAGAGCCAGGTTTCTTCCAGCTGTCCTCTTCTACAGATTTCATATGCCATACTCAAAATTGCTTGTTTTGGAGATACCCTGCAACTCTCTCTGGTTCTAATGGTCTTCCTGATGTCTTTTATTTTTGCAGATGTGCGTGACTGTACTGCCCGTATTTATGTCACTCATGCTGTGCATCTCTTCACAATATCCATCCTTGTCTTTCTGTGCTGCTCTTAATATGCATTATTTGTACTTTTTTTTTTTTCCTGCTTGACACTTGCATTTTTAACCTATGTGGGTACATGAACTGTAGGGTGGGAAGGCACCTATAGCTGCCACCCACTTCATGCTGGTCTGTAATTATGGAGGCGTTGAACAAGAACATGGTATCCCTTGCATTCCTTAGTTTCCTTTCTCACCTTTTCAGGTGTTACTGAAATTGTAAAATTCTGCCTCTCGATACCTGTGACGTGCCTTGAACTTTGGAATGTCAAGTCTGAGAGAGTCCAAAGTCATATCCACAAGGAGAAGAGATGCAGTCAGATGGGGGAAGAGGTTGGACTCACAAGTGTAGTCCAGGCAGTAATGAGTCTCTACCTAGAATCAGTTCTACTCAAACTTTGTGACACAGCAAGATTTTGTAGGACCGAAGCACAGCAGTAAAGCTGACAGTTTTTGGAGAGCCAGTTAAATGATCTGTTTCCAGAGAATACTACATCCTGTGACTTGGCTGCTCTTGTCTACAGGATATATGAAAGCATATGATTTTGAGTTGGTCAGGGGTTTGTTGGTTTTTTTTTTTGAGCATCAAGTCATATGATGGTCTCTCTCATTTGGTTTAAGATGAGAGTTGAATTGCTCTTCTTTCACTTTGAATATGAGGATGTTAATTCAGTGGACTTCCTTATTTTTTTATAATGTCAATATTTGAGCAGGATATTGCATTCCTGGAGGGTTGTTTCCTTCCCCCCCC
>NW_010389910.1:14462-38957 GCF_000710305.1 Buceros rhinoceros silvestris | reverse complement strand
CGGGTGGTTTCTTTCTCCCCCCCCCCCCCCCCCAAACCCACCCTGATTTTTGCTTTCATTGATAGAACAGACTAAGTTATTAAATCAAGTTGATCCAACAGAATAAATTTTATTCCTCGCTGGTCCCTGTTTAAGATGTGTTTAGTGAAGGAGAAAATTTGCAAGGTTGGCAGTGTGTGAGGTAACATGTAGGAGCCATTGGGGGTATTCAGCTGTATTCAAAACCAACAGTTTAATTACCTGTACGGCTTCTGTTAAACAGAATTTGCACCTTTAAAGAAACATTCATACTGTCCAGAAACAAATGTCTTATTCTAATAAAGGGTGCAGATATATGAACAAATTTTCCCTGAGATGAGCTAAAGGGTGTTATGTAATTATTTGTTGGCTTTCTGATGGCATCCATCACTGAGCACTTCTGAATGTGGTAAGTAGTTTACCCTGTGTAACTGCGGGAGAAATATACTGTGGGGTAGCTGGTAGAGGGTAGATCGCAGCCTACCTTACCTCCCAGGGTGAAGTCCATGTAACTGTACCCCGGGGCTTTGTCTGCGCTGTGCTGGCGACTAACTGAATTTGGGCACCCCATTTTCTCACGTGGTTTAGCAAGTTTGGTGCAGTTGAGATCAAGTCAAAAACATGCCTTTTAAAACATTCAGCAGTGCTGACATAGCTGGTCATTCTTACTAACAGGTTTGTCCAGAAATGTGTTTAAACAGAGTGTAAACCTTTATCCTGTTAGGGTTAATAATCAGGCTGACATAGAATTGGTTCTTGCTTTGAAGCTAGATCTCACACAAGTTCTGCTCATGTATACTCAATGAGCAAAACAGCAGCTACTCTTTGGTGGAAACAAGTAAATGTGACTTATCTGAACTGAAAGCATAGGCTGTTTTGCATGGGCTAAGTGTTTCAGTTCTCTTTGTTTTCTGTCTTTGGCAATGGCTCTGTACCAGGTGTACTAGAGAGAGATGGAACAGCAGGTATGATGAACTGATATGGAACAGCTTTTGTACAGATGGTTCTTCTCAACATGTTCCCTTCATCAGCAGTCTCCTGAAAGCAGTATAAACTGTTAAGAGAAGGTATCCCATAAACATTTAGGCATGACTGCATCGCCTCCTGCCTGGTGAAAACCATCTGTGTGCCCAGTTAAGATATTCATAGATTAGTCTCCATTAGCACTTGCTGCAGTGGTGCTCCGGTCAAATGATCCCACTGTACTGCAGCCAGTAACTGGCTGTTACCACAAACATGAGGGCAGCTGTTTTGTGTAGGGTGATGGAGACCTACTTTAGCTCATATGGTTAAGGTTGGAAAGAGTCCAGTCTATGTTTCCTGGTCCAAATTCGGACTGAGGCTGTGAATTATGTTTGAAGTGACTATATTTGGTCAGTACAATTAAAATATTTTAATGTATGAAGAAGAGCATAATTTTAAGAATAACTGAAATAAATATTAACAATAAAATGGAAAAAGAAGTAAATATTAACAATAAAATGGAGCCCTGCAACCTTTTAGTCACTCCCCAGCTGAATCAGAAAAACTGTTGTTAGCTGCTTGTAAGCCTTTCATAGGTTTTTGATACCCATTGGAAATCCACTTGAGGTCAATACTCGTGTTGTAGTCAATGAGTGCCACATGAAATACGGGCTGGCACCCTTTCTTCAGTTTTGGAGATGCCAATGATTTAAGTCACACACACACACACAAAATCCTCCCCCAGGTGCTGCTCTCTGTAGGCTTGTCATCCCAGCCCAGTGCCTTTTGATAGGAGATTTATTTCTGCTTTTATGCCCTTTGGGATGGTTGGAGAAATAACTGCAATCATTCCTGCAAACACCTCTGATGCTCTTGGGCTCATTTGTAAATCCTGAAAGTAATATTCTTTAAAATATTGTTCAATCTTGTATTTTAAGTACAGACATTTTCTATCTTGAGATAGCTAGGAAGAGAGTTTTAAAAAATGAGAATTGTGTTTTCTGGGTTAAAACTTAATGCTTCTAGGTAAGCTTATCCTTTCTATAAATAATACAGTGTGAAACAATGCTTATGAAATGGGTGTCTTGCCACATTTACTTGTTGCTTTCTGGGCAATAGATTGGGCATGAGATCATGGGAATTTACTCTTCTGCCTATGAAAGCTGAGCTGGTTAGAGAAGGATGCCATTCGTATTTGAATTAGTAGCTGAGCACTTGAAAACTCTTCTTTTGAATTATATGCGGTGGCCTCCAACTCAGTGAGCTAAGCTGTTTCCCAGCATGTTCTTGAGCTCTTTGCTGCTGGAGTAGCTTGCTGCAATGTGTGTTGGTCCATAACTCATTTAAAAGATACTTTCCTGTGTTGAGAAGTCTAGTGGCAGTGAGCCTTGAAATGAGGTAAAAGAAAAGGAGGAACTGGTGAGTTCAAAGTTGGGGGCAGAGGTAGAGTCACTGCTGTGGATTTCTTCTCGAGAACTTTGGGGTATCATCTTTGCCACCAATGTTCCTTCCCTGTTTCTCTTACAAACCTGACGTGTATGTTCTGGGGAGAAGATGCAGTGAGGTGAAGGCTGGTGAGCATAGTAAGTAAGTATATATTTGGGATATCAGGATGATATCCACCATAGTGGAGATAATGAGGAAGGAATTGCAGAAAGATTATTAAATTTGAATAAAAAGTAGTCAAGCATATGCTTCCTGTGGTTCCCATCCACAGACTGGTGAACAGTTGGTTTCTGTACAGGTCTGTATTTTGTTTAGAATGAAGACACTTCATCTTTTATTTTAAATAAGCCATGACCATGGGTTCATTTTCACAGTATGAAAATTGTACAGAAAAATTTTAGTTTGAATGTGTTACCAATATATTTTTTCCACATCTGTTGGATACCTGATTTAGTTGACAGATTTATGTCTAGCAGCAGCATGTCTTAAGTCTTATGTCACAAGTAAAATTACAAGCAAACAAATTTAGAAAGGGTAAGAGGAAATATGAACAAGTGCACTCTTGTTTCAGGTTACAGGAACTAGGAGTGTCTTGTGTTTCATTTGTTACTTTAACAGAATGATCTTACTCATCTTTATCAACCCTAGGTCTTGTTCTTACTACCCTTCCTGTGTCTCTTGGAAGGCATTTCCTGAAGGATGTTTATGTGTGATGAGGTGGCACACACACCTGAAGTTACCTAACAAATAAAACCCCCTAATTCCTTTAGCAGACTTCTCAGTTCTCTTGCTATGAAACTGAGTCATTTTGACTGATCGTAGTGGCAACTGCATCTTGCTCTTTGGCATGACCTTCCCCTGGTTCTGGGCTTTGCTTTGCAGGTAGAGGTAGAGGGGGCAGAAGGAGCAGTGTTTTGTGGCTGGGGTTGTGTCTCTTGGGGAGACCTTGTGCTTGGCAAGTTCCTGTGTCAGTAAGTCCCCAGGCAGAGCAGCAGTGGTACCACACCTCTCTTGCTTCATGGCCCACATACCACACACTTGCTCTGTATCACAAACTAGTGTTTGGTATCCTGTATATCAGCATTCACTGTAATTGAGGGGTCCGCTCTAGCTGTGTGTGTTGAAAGAACAGGTTACCCAGAGCAGCTGTGAATGCCCTGTCTCTGAAGTGTTCAAGGCCATGTTGGATGGGGCTCTGAGCAACCTGATCTAGTGAAAGATGTCTGTGCACATGGCAGTGTGGTTGGAACTAGGTGATCTTTAAAGTCCCTTCCAACCTAAACCATTCTGTGATTCTATGATTCATCTCAGATTTAATTAAAAGGATTAAGGACTAGACAGTTTAATGAGGCTTTTTTTTCAGAGCTGATTTTTCCCTGCCTGTCCCTGCCCTCCTCCCAGGTGGTGAAAACTTGCCTTTGTGTATAACCCCAAACGCGCTGAAATTGATTGCAGTTGCTCTCAACTTGAGGGTTGTAAACGGAGATCAGGAAACTGCAACTGCACTGCCCTTCCTGTGTTGCTCAATGGCAGGGGAAGGAGAAGCTTGGGAGCCGCTGCTCAGTGGGAGCTGCTGCTCAGTGGCTTCTGCTGCAGGGGAAGGCAGCTGTGTTGCCTATCCATCGCTTTGCTAGTAGGTCTGGTGCGTGGCCAAGAGGGCTGTGCACATCGTTTTTGTTTCTGCAGATCCGTCACTTCCAGTGTACGCAGGACTTGTGTGCACATACACTGGTGGTTAATTCTCCTCACCTGCCCCCTTGCAAAAGAAAAAGCGAGGTACTTGCCCTTGCCCAAACATTGTGCCAGGTCTTAAAGGCTTTCTTGGGCTTTAGAGACATGGATTTGATGGTAACGAGTGTCAGATTGAGGAAAAAAAAATTATTTCAGGAATTATATGAATCTGGAGTTTAAGTTAAGCAATTTTGGCTTGTTGCCCAAGAGCCAGTAAAACTTAGCTTCCTCACGGTGCTGGTTATATGAAAGCCCCGTAAAATGCATGAGGTTACTTGACTGAGTGGCATAAGGTAGTGACGAGGGGCTCTGAAGAAGTGGAAGGCCATCTTTGTCAATAAAAACCCACTTGGGTAGCTACCATGTCTGATTTAGAAGCACAATTCGAAATAGAGGAGAAAAGACAGAAAACTTTTTAATGAAGAATGATTGGGTGAGCACTTCTGCCTCTTGTAAAACCTGGCTGACTCCTCACTGGTGCAGTGAAAAGAGTGAACAGGTCTGGCAGAGAAGAAAGATGGTGATGTGGGAATAAGGGCCTCTGTTTAAGGCTGTAAATAGCAAATGAATTGATGGATGCTGGTGGAAGTGAAGTTGGTTGTCGGGTGTGTGGTGGGTGTTCCAGAGAGGAGGAGCATGAGTGGGTGCTTCTGGAGAAGGGGTGCCTGAAAAAGGAGCGGGAGGCTTCAGCAGCAAGTACTGTGGGCAGCCAGCGTTTTGTACCTGTTAATGGTGGAAGCGTCTACAGAATATTGCCCTTAATTTGTGATTTGTGCTGCTCCCCATAGTTCAGGCCCTTGGTTTCTCTTCTCTGAACAAGTTTTCGTGCTCCGAGTAGGGAAATAAAAGGAGTTGTGTGTGGAGGTAAGATACCGTAAAACTGGCGTACCTGGAGATGCCTCATTAGTTATTTCTGCTTGATTATCCAACACAGATACCTGTTTTCTGGCTGCTGATTAACAAACAGGTAATAAATGCAGTCCTGATCTGCAGTGAACTTGGTACAAGTTTCCAAGGTTAGATTATTTTTTTCCTTAGACTCAGATGGGGACCAGCAGGTGAGGACAGTTATTCACCCCAGAGGAATAGGGATGTTCCCCCAATTTAGTTTTCAGGGGCAGCCAAGGAGGGCATTAGTTCTGCACAGCTGTAGCAGTAAAAATGATGGGTTTGTTGCTCAAAAAATGCTGTAAGAAGTGAAGTAAACTCTTTGACGCTCTCAGATAGTGTCTTGACTCGCCCTATGATTTCTGCTTGCCTACACAAAATGCACCTTTACAGAAATGTACAACAGTTATCCTAAAATTAGAGCAAACTGTGTTCTTGCTGTTGAAACGGGAGGCTCTGTTTTGCTGTTTTATGTGTGCGTTTGTGAAAGAGGGGAGTCTCTTGAAACTAAAACTTTCCATGTTGCTCTTCCAGACACAATTGAGTCCATGCTTTCAGACTATGACATCCTTTCTCAGTCTAGCATCCAGCAACACTCACTGAAGAAGAGGGACCTGCAGCCTGAGACACATGTAGAAAGGCTCTTAAGTTTTTCAGCCCTGCAAAGGTAATTAAATCATCAATAATGAAATAACATAATATTTTCTTCAGTTTGTGATGAATAACGCACCACTCCAAACCTAGAAATAGTTATCTTGTTTTCTGTCATGGCTGACCAGTTCTTCTTTATTAGTGCTCTGCATGGTTATACGACTTCAGAGAGGCTCAGAGGAAATGGGAGAATAAGTTGCATTGTATCTTTTGCATTGTTGTTAGTTTTAGTTTCATGTAGATTACTCCCACTGATTGGGTTGGATCCCGCTTATACCTCATCTGGCAACGTTGTCATACTTCTTGTCTGTCTTCTGGTTCCTGAAAATCTCTGCCTTCAGCTTGGGGAGAGCATGTGGTGTGTTTCCCAAGACATTTATTCTATTTTCTTTTTTACAGAGGTTTAATCCTCTTCCTACTGAGTATAAATTTCCCATTCAATAAAACACTTCTTTTAGTAATTTTTTTAATAAGACAGGAGATAAAAGCACAGGTGGAAGGTGAAGGAGAGGTAGAGGGCAGCAGGCATGGAGGTTGTAGGGATTTTATTCTGAGTGTCAAAAAGGTGTCTTACAGGTATTTGAGTGCTGAAATTGTAAATCTGAAATGGGGAAGTAGGGTGAGAATAACACTTTCTATTAACAAGTGTGGATTGATTTTGTTCATCTGACATCTTTGTCTGCTGTGTTCTCATGTGCTTTCCCCATCTGTCATCTACAACTACAACTGTCATGCAAGTTGTTGTGGATATTGTTTGACTCTCTAAATGTTTGGAGGGGGTAATTTTTAAGTACCTAATATAAAAAGTTAATGGGATCAGATGTCTAGCTGTCCCTGTTTTGCACTGCTTCATGCACCCTGGTTTTATGGTGAGGTTGCATACAGTACTGCCAATGATAATGACAGAATAATTGCAGAGGGGCATACCACAACTCTTTGACCCAAAAAGCACATAAACCAAGAGCCCATGAGGCTCCTTCCAGAGGAGGTTCTCCACTTACTACTTGGGATAGCCTTTAGTTTTTGTGACAATATATCATAAAAATATACAGAGTTCAGATTTCTGTTTATGGTCTTTTGACTGTATAATTTCAGAAAATAAGAACTTTAAGATAATTTAAAATAGATGAACAAATTCCTTGGTCTGATTTTTATTAAAGCTACCAGTAACTCCTTTTGCTTGACTCCAGATGGAGAAGGTGCATCATGAGCAAACTGTGACTGTTTTGGATTTTGGGGTTCATTTTTTACTTTCTAAAATTAAACATCTTTGACTCTTAAATATTTACTGTTATGAATTACACAGTATATGGTTTTGTAGCCTGCTTATCAGAATTAATGCTTTTCTAAAGTTCTTTTGGATCCGCATTAAAATGGATGTATCTGGGTGTATCTGTTATGTGTTTATTTTGCCTAAAAATAAATGGAAGTAAATTCTTTTACAGGCACTTTAAATTATACTTAACTGCAACTGCTGAACACTTTTCAGAAAAATTTCAAGCATTAGTTGTGGATGGCGAAGGCAAGGAAAAGGAGTATCGTGTTCAATGGCAAGACTTTTTCACTGGACATGTCGTTGGTTAGTATGGACTAGACTGTGTGTCAGTGCTGAGAAAGCACAGCTTTGCATGAGCCTCTTGGCCCAAGTAAATGATGTATTGCCCTCATGTTCATCAGATATGGTTAGGATGAACAAGTAAACTTAATTCTCGTGCTTCTCGGATTTTCTGATTTTGTTTTTGTGGCATTTCTGTGGTGGGTTTGGGGGTTTTTTTAGGTTTGGTGGCAGGAGGATGTTTGAGCTATTGCACTGAGGTTCTAAGATAGGACTCTTGTTAAGTTTGGCAGAACACAAAGTATAATTTACTCAAGCAGCAGCTTGTAGGGTTTTTTTGATGGTAGTGTTTCTTTTTTTTTCTTCTCTGAAAATGATGATGGTAGCTTTAATTTCCACTGGAATGTAGTACTTGAACAATCCTTGTCCAAGAACACAAAGCCTAGGTAGTGGTGATGCAGTGTTGCCTGGATTGTTACATTAAAAGACTTTAAGGCAGTTCTTCGCAGATTACTTTTCTGTAAAAAAAAAAAATGTGTCTTGCTCCACTTGGGTCCAACTAATGCTGGACCACTAATGCTCCAGCTAAATTGTTTTGATCTTTGTGTTGCCTGTGTCTTTTCCGCTGGAATACAGGCTGACACCATGAAACTGCTGCTTGATAGTAGTAAGAAGCAAGCTGCTTTTGTTCTCAGAAATGTTCTGTGTCCCGTCAGTAATCCGCAGAGCCATCTCAACACTTCCTGCTCAGTTATCAATTAAATCTGAGTCTTGATGACCATGAACATTGGGATATTAAGATTGGGGGGAATGCTGGTTCTTTTTTTTTTTTTTCCTTTAAACTGTACAGTATAGTGTTCTTCAGAGATTGAGGAAAGTAATTTGGTGTGAGGCTTAGAAACAATTAAAAAAACCCAGCAAACAATGTCTGTGCAGGAGTACATGCAAATAGAGCTGAATTAATTTATTTTTTCCTTGCTTATGTTAAAGGAGAGCATAATTCCAAGGTTATGGCACATATAGGAGATGAAGATTTTACAGTGAGAATCAATACTGACGGAGAAGAATACAATATCGAGGTATGCTTTGCCGTTCAAAGCGGTATTCAAACAGTCATCTCTTTTTCCCTGTGGGTCTTTCTAGTTAGACACATTGACACCTCTGTAGCTCAAATTAGATTTGTTGTTTTGAAACCAATTTGACTTTTTCAAGTGTTGAGATTTATTAGTGAGTGACATTCTCTGACATTTGCTTGTTTTAGACACATCAGGGAGAAGGTACGTCTTGAACAGGGAGGGGTTTTAGAAACAGAAGTGGCTAATGTAAGTAATTAATGGGAATATGTCCCCTAGAATAATAAACTGTGCAGCCTTCTGAGTAGAGCCGAGGTCTGTTGAGCTTTCTAAAATTTTGGCTTTGTTATATCTTGGAGTTTTGCCCATTCTTAGAGCTTTATTTGAAAATCTGCTATTTTTTCCTGTTCCTTTGTTTCTATTTTTCACAATTTTCATTGCTTGTGTTTGTTTTAAACTACTGGTTTAAAAAACACATTCAACAAATATGTAATTAGAGACTATCGTAATGAATTGTTCAGTGCAGTATATTCCCAGACACAAGCTGTAGGCGAATGGCTGAATAACAGTAATTATGGCTGAGTGTTATAAGGATATTGTAATTGTTTCCAAACCCAGGGATAAGCAGAATTATGGGTAAACCTGGGAAATCCAGTCATGTTAAAGTATGAAAATGTGATTAGAATATCCAAACCACTGTACTTGTGTTTTACATTAAGAGCATATAGTAGCTGTTCAATTGTGATTTAAAGGATTTTTGTTTGTGGTCCAGAGTAATATCAGCATGTCTCTATTTTCCACACAGCCAACTCTCTCGCTCCTCACTGGCTGTGTCTGTACAGCCAAGTAAAGGCAGGCAGTGGCATAGAGGGTCCAGCTTGTCCTCACTGCCTAGCTGTTTGCATCTCCAGGTCAGCTTTGGCCCCTGACCAGCCCTGGATGGGATGATGCCTGTGTGGAGACAGATGGTGTGTGCCAGACCGTACTGAAAAGGCAGCCGAAGGACAAACTGCTCCACCATTGCCTGCCTTTGCTTTCATGGTCCTCCTGTACTATTCGGAAAGACTACAGACCTTCGAGAAAACCCCTGGTGCCCTCAGACCTTGCCCTAGGGTGCGAAACATATGCCATCAGGTTTGCGCTGCAGACGTGTGGTGCTGGGCTGGCACAGCCTTCACATTTCAGGACTTTTTTAGCTGTGAACCTAAAGCACCATATGCTACATTATAGTTGTCTAAAGTTGAAAGTGCACTGCTTAAGGGCAAGAGAAGAACCAGGCCTGGGTGCCCTGCGTTGTGGACATGGGCAGCCTATGCTGTTTGGCCCTGCCCTGTCCATGTTGTATTTGGTGGTGCTGCAGTAGCTGTTAGGTTCAGGTAATAACAGGGATATGTTGGTAAAGAAAAAAGATGGTCAGTATGCATCTGCCATGGAAATTAGTGTCTTAGGTTGGGATTTAATGGTTTTCATGTTTTCTTTGGTTTTGGAGAAATTTCCATGCTTGTAAGTGACTTAAGTAGCTGTAGAATGCGGGAGAGCCTGCGTTCAGCTGTGAAGATTGTGTTCTGCTGTGCACTTAGATGTTCTCTGTTATGTACCAGCTCTTGTGCTTCTGTTCAGTGTTTGTTAGCATAGTTTAAGCATCTTCTCCCTGGCTATGCTGGTCTCCATACTGTTGTGGAGGGGGCAGAGGAGCCTGAGATGCCTCCTCAGTTTGCTTGTGTTCTGGAGGGGAAGAAAAATTCTGTCTTCTACAGCCTTATCAGGTGGTTGCTGCTGCTGCTCTGTTGAGATGATCTTAGAGTTTTGGATGCCTGTGTAGCATAAAAGAGTTGAATTCTGTTTGCTTTCTCGAGGACGTTATTTTATTAGTACACTTACTGCTGTGGGTGCAGTTATCATAGTCCAGCGCATATGTGTGTGGGCACACATAAAGCTGTGGAGATTTGATGGTATATACATGTAATTTTTTACTTTATACAGACTTTGTCTTTTCATTCTCTGTGTTCCTAACTAATTGCAATTCTGTTCTTATCCTGTCAGCCACTGTGGAGATTTGTAGATAATGTGCAAGACGAAAGACTGCTGGTCTACAGATCTGAAGATATTAAAGATTTCTCAAGATTGCAGTCCCCCAAAGTGTGTGGTTATTTAAAGCTGAATGAAGAAGAACTGTTGCCAAAAGGACTTGAAGACGGGAAGCAAAATGAAGGTGAGTGTCCATACCTTGGGAGAGCAGCATCTTTGAATGAATACTTGAATTCTGGCTGTGTTGGCAAGTAAGATCAGAACATGGGCAATAATCTGTGTTGCTGCTTCTTAACTATTTTAACTAACACTACCTATTAGTTCTTTAAATTCATTGGTGGGGGGAAAAAAGGCAGCACTCTTCCTCATGCCTGTTCCCCATCCGAAGAAGTCCCAACAGCTGATGAAAGGAAGAAACTGCCTCTCAGGACATGTTTCTTCCTGGCTTGTTGAAAGGATATTTGGCCCTGCTGAAGTGCAGGCTAAGGAGAGGAAGCTGTTTCATCTTAAGTATGATCTTAAGGCTTAAGTAGGTTTGTTGTAATAACTGGCAACAATGTAGGTACTCCTGAAGGTGAACATTAAAACAACTGTGTACTTTTGTGTGCTGTGCAGCAGGACCTGTTTGGCCTTAGTGGTCACTCAAAGAATCTTATCTTGAGCTATGATGGGGTTTTCAGGTTTTGGTCCATCTTTCCTCTGTCCTTTGCTGTGTCAGCAGTGGTTGAGATAATGACTAGGAACAGGAGGAGGAGAGATGTTAAGGCTGACATGATGACCATAAAAGCTCTACAGGGAAATCTGTTGAATAATTCAATTTCACTACTATGCATTCCTTTCCTTTAGTCAAGAGTGAGGACTGTTATGAAGACAAAATTTAATAATAATAATTTAAAAAAAAATTCAAACAACTAAACATCCCCATTCTCCTTCCCAAAACCCACCCAAACTAATGTTCATGTCTTAAATGAGGATGATAAAAAGTGCGGTGGCAGTTTTACTGAGTGTTTATTTAATGGTATTTAAAATGCTCACATTAGCAAGCGATCATCGGAAGAAAAGAGCTGTTCCAGAGAACTCCAAAAACACGTGCAAGATGTTGGTAGTGGCAGATCATCGTTTTTTCAAGTATATGGGTCGTGGGGAAGAGAGTACCACTATAAACTATTTGGTAAGTACACTCTGTTACAACATACAGCTTATATTACTTTTGTACAATGTAGAGTATTTACGTCTCATTGCTGTGTGTGCTTTTTACCTGGGAAAGTGCTAAATCATGCTTTAAAAGTATTTTATTACAGTGATACTGTAGTTAAGCTGTCTTCAGGTTTTACTTATAAACAAATCCCTTCCCTTCACATATTTCTCGTGGCTGTGCTATTTTCCGCTTAAGAAATCTTCCTCTTTTTCAGTCAGAGCTTTAGAATCTCCTGGATTTTGAAATCCACTGCAAAGGATCCAAGTGTCTTTAAAGTTCAAGCATGTTTAAAGTTTGTATAAGAGACAAAAGCAACTTCTATAGATTTTGGCGCCCCCTCCCCCCACCCCCAGCCCGGATCCTCTGTCCAGAACAATAAAATTAGAAGCAGAAACAGTAAACAATTCCTTTTGATTGTACATGGGTCTTGCGGTTTAACGCTGGCAGGCAGCTCAGCCCCACCCAGCCGCTTAATTACTCTTCCCTGGTGGGATGGGGGAGAGAATCTGATGGGTAAAGGTGAGACAGCTTGTGGGATGAGATAAAAACAGCTTAAGAGCAAAAGCCGTGCACCCAGGGAAAGCACGCCGGTGTTCAGCCATTCTCCTGCATTCAGGAGAGCAGGGCTTCATCATGTGTACTGGTTACCAAGTAACCCAGCCAAAACCAGAGCAATGGAGTTGTCTACCTGACAGGTGTTCTTGAAATAGAATGCCTGCCCACGGCCTTTCAATGGAAGTGGAGAGTATGGGACAGTGAACTTGGAGACAAAAACACATGAAACCACTTTTGGAAGTCTGTTGTTTGTCAAGAGTCTCTTTCTGAGCTGAATCTCTGAAATGCTAATTGCACTGCTCATCCTTTGCTGGCTTTTTGACCTTTCTGTCCCCAGAAGTATTTACATTCCTCAGGTAACAGAGTCTCAGTTCGTGCTTTTGCAGAGATGCTATTGTCTCAGCATCTGACATATGCGGAGGCTCACCTGCTGTTGTGTGTC
Organism: Buceros rhinoceros silvestris; assembly: GCF_000710305.1. Lineage (NCBI taxonomy): Eukaryota > Metazoa > Chordata > Aves > Bucerotiformes > Bucerotidae > Buceros > Buceros rhinoceros. Next base: position 26,409 of record NW_010389910.1, on the reverse strand, counting down.
CTGAGCAAACGTGTACGACAACGCAGTGTTTGGAAAACCAGAGCATGAACCGTTATGGATGGCTCTGAATGTCACTTTTCATTCTGAGCAAGTTTGGTGGTTTATATTTAGTAGAAGGTAGTTTTTAAGAAGATGCGAACGGCTCGAAAAGGGAGGTGTTGATAGTGAGCGCTGAAGAGAAACTTTCTGGAACCTTGTGCTTGAACCGTAAGGAAAATAATAGGCTTTTGGCTGGGAGAGGGAAGCAGGCCTTGGGGGACGGTTAAAGGAGTTAATCATCCTGCTAAAACAAAGCTGTAAAAACAACTCTCTCCTCTGCCCTTCCCTTAAAGAAACCTGGAAAACTAGTATATGAACAAAGTGCTTCCCAAGATGTCTTGTTCATAATATTATCGCTCTTCCTCTACACAAATGAAAGTGATAAATGGGAAAGTTTGTACTGTTTTTTATGATGGAAAATTTCAGGGATATTTGATAATTTGATTCTCTGGATCAAAGTGCTGCTGTTTTTTGGATCAGTGGGTATGTCTGTTATGTTATATGAAGTTCAATTTTAATTTGGAGTGTTTCTAGATAAGTATGTTGCAGCTTCTCTGAGTGTCTTCAACTTTATAACATGAAAGCTCTAAATATCTAAATAGCTTGTTTTGTTTTTTACATAGATTGAATTGATAGACAGAGTAGATGACATCTACCGAAATACTTCCTGGGACAATGGAGCCTTCAATGGGTACGGCATACAGATAGAGCAGGTATTCACTAAACTGTGCAAAGGTGTTCTAATTTGAAGGGGAAGAACGTGTTTTGGATATCAGGTTTTCTGATGATTTTATCTGGATTAGAGCTAAAATAATAAAATCCTACATTATTAACTCCAGCCAGGAGCACTCTGAAATAGCATCTTGCCAGTGGTGGTGTTAATGATCTGAGACAGCATGCCCATTTTCACTTCCTCATAGCTTTTCAGACCAGTGTTTTTGGGGAGAATCTTTTCGTATTTAATTTCAATTCAAAGGTGATTTTTTTTTTTCTCCCCTGAATATGAGCAATTTTTGTTTCTGTCAGACATACTCAAATGCATGGATTTAATGTTTGTGTTTATGGCTAGTACTTAGCTTACAAAATCTAAGTGGGCCTCAAACACAGATGAAAAAATGCAAACACTGACTGAATAGCTTTAATGACTCCCCTTAGACGTCATGGTATTATGATAGTGTAGAAGCTGGTATAGGGTGGACATGGGATCTCGTGACTGCAGTGTGTATGTTGGCTCCTGAAAGTTAGCGCACAGAAATCTGGAAAAAGGCCTTAAAAAGAAGAGGAGTCCATTGGCTCAGAGTGCTGCAAGAGTTGAAATGTGAACGCAGGGAGTCGTAGCACAAGCTTTTGCTGGGAAAAGGTCTGCAGGAATAAAGAAAGAGAATTAATTGGGCAGGGAGGGGGAAAGAATGTGACGCACTAATTATAGGTTACTGGGATAGTAGCAACCCTTGAAAACGTGTTTTGGTTAGCTTGAACTCTGAAATGGTTTGGGGGTATTTATACTAGATATAAATCTGGGTTGTATTTGGGTGGTGGTTTTGACAGAGTAACATGCATCTCAAAGCAGAATGTTACACTGAAAACTGTGGTTGTTGCTTTGTAAAATGGCTGGTCTAGTTACTTCTGATGTAGTCGATGTATCTTAACTAGCAGAAAAGGCTGAAAAGTTAACATCGGAAGTGTGCTGAGTGTGAATTCTTCTCCCTGCAGATCTGTTGAGACATTTAAGATTACACCGAAAGCTTTTCTGTAGCTATAAAATTGACCAAAATTCCTCTGCATTGTTGTTGTCCTTTTGAAATGTAGATTATCATCCACAATGAGCCAAATCCTGTAAATCGTGGAGAAAAGCATTACAATATGGCAAAAAGTTACCCAGATGATAGGAAAGATGCTTGGGATGTGAAAATGCTGCTAGAGGTAGGTTGTAACCCTTGAAAAATTGTGTCCCTTAGAGAGAATCATTCATACAGCTGCTCTGTAGTAAGAGATGAAACTCCTCTACTTCCTTTGCATGACGTGTAGGTGTTACGCAAAGTCCCAGTGGCTGATGTGCCCTGTAGCCCCATGGTAAAGGGCTGCATTGCATAAGCGTGGAGCACAAACCAATTAGAATTGTTAATGTGTGGCCTGAGTCAGAAAGGCAGTGCTGACATGTCAGGCCCTGCGACTGGACAAAGGTCACAAGGCAGACAGTTATTGTACTTGGTTTTCCCCTCTCTGTGAAAAGGGGAAATGGATAGCTGAGTTATATAAATTAATGTGTACAATGTACTTGGGTATTCATTCCATTTTCTACAGCTCTTTGGACAGCTAAACAGCTGCTTTTCTCTGACTTAATCAGATCTAGAAGGTGCCTTATGGCTCATTAGATTAATGTTCTTATCTATAGACTTCTAATATGCACCATATAGTGTCTTAAAGATTTGAAAAACATTTTTTTTTCTTTAAAGCAATTTAGCTTTGATATTGCTGAGAAAGCAGCTCATGTGTGCCTTGCTCATCTCTTCACGTATCAAGATTTTGACATGGGAACACTTGGATTGGCTTATGTTGGCTCTCCCAGACCTAACAGCCATGGTGGAATTTGTCCTAAAGGCAAGGCTTCCTTTTTTTTCCTCCTAATTGTAGGCTGAAAGCTAGTTTTTATGATTTCATGGAGCATGACATGTTATTTGTGTAGAATTTGGATAGAATGGATAGAATTTTCTTGGTTGGAACTGGGAAAAGAAGGGAAGGAAGAATAAAAGTCACTAAGCTATCTGGAGTGAACAAGGGTATGAAGGCCAGTGCAGGCTGGATAGACCAAGGGAAACTTTGTGTGGGTGCATCTGGCAGCAGTTCTGGTATGGCAGATGCTGTTGTCTTGGAAATGTCTTACATTTTCCCCTTTACTGCAATATATGAGCTGTGCTTAAAAAGTTCCCCTCTGCAAAAACTGTCAAGAGGCAGGGTCTCACCGGTGAGCCTGTGAGAATAATTCCCCAAATGAGAATCCCTTTCACTCCCCAAAACCCCTGAAACCCAAGAAAAATGTTTATCAGTTTTTATTTGTTTCTTTCTTACTTCTATAGCTTATTATAGTCCGATTGCAAAGAAGGACATTTTTCTGAACAGTGGCTTAACCAGTACCAAGAATTACGGGAAGACCATCCTCACAAAGGTAGGAGAGCGTTGTCCTCTGCAGAGCCTGAGGGGTCTTGGTGTACGAACGTGTGTGATGGTGATGTGTGCTCTGGGATTGAGATAAGCTTCTGAGCTCTCTCAGAAACAAGCTGCTGGCTTTCTGGTTGAGTCAGATCCCTGGGGACAAGGACGTAAGTCACAGAACCAAAACAATCATTTTTGGTTTTGCTGACAAGGGGAATCAGAAGACTGAAGGCTGAATTCACTGTGCAACAGGAATGAGGAAGTATAGCTAGTGTCTAATAGGAGCTGTAGTCTGCTTTAGAATGGAGATGTATTTTGCTTTAAAAAAAACCCAAACCCAACCAACAAACCAAAACCAACCCTCCAACAGGAGAAGCAGTATTATACAACAAGTAGCTTTAGAGTAAGAAGAAAATGAGTCTGGTGACTTGAATTCCACGTTTGCTGTTAGGTCCCCCTACAGCATGCAGGTGGACAGTTGCATGTGCTTGGTCTGTTCCATTTGGAAGGTAAAGCAGTGAAAGTGGTGCAGGCAAAACAGGAGGTTTAGTTTGGGCCTGTTAGTGAAATTCCTCTACCCAATTTGTATGTGTGTGTCCTGAGTAACCACAACAGGGCAGGGCTTGTTAGTGCTAATACTAAACCTACTGTCTGTTGATGCTGTCTGGATTTTTTTTCTATACTTGGCGAGATAGTAAATACGTAAGGGCCGGACTATGAGCTTGGTTTCGCCTGTAAAGATTCCAGATCAGTGCCTGTGTTTGCACCTACCAAATCTTTGCAGTTGGGCATATTTTTCTTTACTGACTTCTGCTGACTTTTCAGCTGCGCTTTTTTGTATCCAGATTATAAAGGGAATTCATAATTGATGTGTGGGCTAAAACTTGGCACAGAAGCTGTCAAGAAGCTAGAAAAAAAGACAGTGAAGCTTTGTGTTAGAGGGATGTTGACAAAGAGCTCTGTTGCCATGCTATTTGAATTTGTCGTTCATCTCCAAGCTGGAGTTCTGCCTTGGATTACAAAAGAATTTGAGTTTGCTATCTTCCTAGTGGCATTTGCAAAGCTTGGGATGAAGTGGTGGGAGCATTATGGATTGGTTTCACAGGGAGAATGTTGCACAGCGTCCACTTGTGTTTTGGAAGACAACAAAATATCTGCTTAAAACCCTTCCCCAAATTAAATGCAGTGAAATGCAAGGAGTGATTTCTGGGCAGCTCTCCTGTCTCTGGCTCTTGCATTAGCCATGCCTGCACGGGGTGCCAGTGCTGCTCGTTGCAGTGCTTGGTCCTTCCTGTGCCTGCACAGCAGCAGAAGGGATGGTTAGCTTGTCAGACTTGCTTTCTCTTTCCAGTACTGCTGGGTTCCTTGTGCCTAACTTCTGTTTGTGTGCTAGTTTTACTTGTGGTTGTCACCTTGCGGACTTGACACCATCTGCTGGTCAAGGCACTGCCAGGCAGTGTGTGGCGAGGCAGAGCTGCTTTGGGATCCTCGGCAGGAGGAGTCCCGTCTTGCATAAATGGTGTTGGAAATCCATCCCTGTTGGGCCACATTTGTAGATGTCTTTCCTAGTAGTCATGCAATAAAAGAGTTTATTCAGCACACTTAGTGTCATCATTCGTTTAGAAAAAATAATTCTAACGGCAAGATAAGTTGAACAAGAGATTGACTAATCATAGTAGCTGGTGTTTGTTTGGATTGCCTTTTTGTTTCAACTTTTTATGCCTTCCAGCTATTTAAAAGAAAATTTTCATATTTTAAGCATCTGCATTTCATTGAAAGCAAGATTGAGTTGGTATTCTAGGACAGCATTTTGCCTTTAACAGCAGTTTAGTATTCAAACCTAGTCCTGGAACTTACGTTTGGAAATGGGCCTTAATTTTATTTGTCTTCAAGTTCTCCACTTCTGGGGAAGAAAAAATATTCACAGGGAAATCCCTTTCCATCTCAGTGTGTCTTAGAATTGCTGGTGGCCTGGAATTAGCTGGGATCTTCTGTCCTGTCTTGCTTGGACTATTTTTTTTTTTTTCTCAACATTGCTGTTTTTATGTTCCTAAAAGGAGGCTGACCTGGTTACAACACATGAACTTGGACATAACTTCGGAGCAGAGCATGATCCTGATAGTCTCCCAGAATGTGCCCCCACTGAAGACCAGGGAGGGAAATATGTTATGTATCCAATTGCTGTCAGTGGAGATCATGAAAACAACAAGGTATAGTTGAATAGTTTAGCTTCCACGTGTAAGTTTCTGCTGTGGTCAATGACACTTTGCATGGGAAGTCTGTTTAGTTATTGATTCCTGTAGTTTGAAAACATTGAGAATGTAATGGATTAGCCATGAGGAGAAAACGGACTTGTGTGCTGTTGGGTTCTCTGCAAGTTAAGGTCATCTTTGGATTCCGAGTTTCACTGGAGTTCATGGCATATCTGGATGCTTCTTTAATTAGTTGTTTATAATTAGCTGTGGCCACATGCTCTTAAAAAGAAGTCATCAAGAGTCAAACAGAGGGCCTTCAGTACCAAATAGTGTTTGGGTGGTCCATAGCCGTTCTTGTTGGAGAGAGACTGCCAGATGACATAGCCATGGTGCTTGCCATGAAGCTTGCTTAGAAGCTGGCACTGGCAGTGCAGGCTTGGTGTTGTGCCTGTTCTGAGATGAGAATCAAAATTATCCAGGGGCTGATTAGTCTGCAGTCTAGTCTGACTTGTGGAGCATGCCCAGCCCCGCTGCTGACAGGCAGCACAATCTCTCCCCATTGCTACAACTTTGCAGCCCTTCCTGGGGATGATTGCTAGTGCTCCTGAAGCCATGGGAGAGCAAGAGTTGGTTCTGTGGCCCTGAGCCAGACTGTGAGTGCGTGTCCCTGCATTGTAACATAGCAATGTCCTTTATGGACCCAACTGTGACTTTCCCATCTTAAAAGTTTTCACTGGTCTCAAACTGGTAGTACAGAAGGAATAACTGCTCTCTGAGGCACCAGAATTTCGAGGCGTAAGGAGGCTGAAGCTGTCTTAGATGCCACTTGTTGACAGAAAGGTACGCCTCTCAGTGCTGCTGTTTTCCCTCACAACTCTCTAGATGTTCTCAAGCTGCAGCAAAAAATCCATCCATAGGACCATAGAGATCAAGGCCCAAGAGTGCTTTAAAGAACGTAACAACAAAGTGTGTGGCAACTCCAGGGTGGATGAAGGGGAGGAATGCGATCCCGGCCTCTTGTACCAACAGGCTGATCCCTGCTGCTCTCCAGACTGTAAACTGAAAGTTGGTGCCAAATGCAGGTAAGGGGGAATAAACTGCAACTTCTCTTAACATGGGAGTGAATGATGTTGTGGGCTGAAAGCTCCTGAAGTCACCTGTAGCATCACAGACCTGTTTCCTGGCTTTAAGGCTAAACGTGTGAGCTGAAGACAATGAAGGATTTCAGGAAGGGCTGCTCTGTGCATGCAGTTTGCATACATTACTTGTTACAGTGTTCTGTTAGTTTTTCTGAGGAGTGCCAAGAGCTTACAGGCTTGAAGGTTGCTGTTAGATTTAAAAGCAAAACCAGGCATTCAAAAATTAATAAAATTAAAAAATTCCCTGTGCAAATACAATTTTTGCTCGTATTGCAAGGTGTCTTGAAACTGGGATCCCACCCTGGTATTTTCAAGATCGCTACAAAATGTGTTTGAGCAGACAACACAGTGACTGCCCTAAATGAGTCCCTTATCAGTTCTTGCTCTTTGGGGTATTAGTTCAGCTCTGCACCACGTAACAGTGGGGAGCTTGTGCAATCCTGTTGTTTAGCAAGAAATTCCCTCAACTGTACTGACTGTGTTAGTACTAAGGGCCTTCTTACATTAGATGTGGAACAAAGAAATAAAGAGAGTGGAGAATAAAGAGTAGTAAACCTCCAAGACAAACAGGGGAAAATGCGTGGGGAAGAAAACAGTGGAAGATATTGTCCGAAGTTGCACAGCAAGTGAGAAGAGGGTCCAGGTGCCTTGGATAAATACAAGGATCCTGTGTTGTCTATCAAGATGTGGGACTTCCTGCTTGCTGTTACCTTTGGTGAGTGAAAAGTGAGTGAGTGTGTAGAAAGGAGGTCGTGGAAGGAGGTAGAGGGGGCAGCAGTTTTGAATCAGTGAGTCAGTCTCCAGGAGGTAGTGGGCTTTCCTTCTTCCTGAACATCGTTTTTCCCTGGCTTTGTCATGCTTGTATGCCTTTTTTTAAAAATTGTTTAATTTTCTTCCTTTCACTTTGATCTTTCCACAGTGATCGGAACAGTCCCTGCTGTAAAAGCTGCCAGTTTGAAAGTGCACAGAAGAAATGCCAAGAAGCCATAAGCGCCACTTGTAAAGGAGAGTCTTTCTGCACTGGTAGGACCTGGTTCTGTCCCCTTTACATCAGCTAGCCAAATGCTTCAGGCTCAGTGTCCTATTCAATCCGCTTTCCAGCTAATGCCCTTTATTCATCCGGTACATGTAATTTTAGAGACCAGTGTAGCATCGCAAAATTGCCCTATAATGAGTTTCATTGTAGTTCAGGAGTGACTTGGTGATTCGCTGCCCAGAAGAACATGAAAAATGCGGATTTTTTTTTTCTTTTGTTTCTTTCTCTTAAAAGAAGAAAAATCAAAACAATGTGTTACTGGGACAGGACAAGAACGAGCTGAATTTTGCCATAGAAAGGGGGGAATTACTGCAACTCCCCTTCAGTTGCCCACTTGTTACTTCCTCCTCATAATCTTTCCTGGAGGCAAGGAGTCAAGTCAGAGCTGCTACTGCTTTGCTGGTGGTGCCTCCAGGGTCTGCTACCTACTGCTTGGTTGCCAGAGTGCCACAATGCCTGAGTTGAATGTTTCTAGAGCTTCTGCTGCCTCTCGGAGGAGCTGGCAGGCAGACTGCAGATGAAAGCCAAGAACAGGCTGATGGGGTTCCCCCCAGGATGAGTCTGAATTTCCATTATTGTCCTTTTTTCTTCTGTACACTCAGGTGCCCTTTACTCTAACAGTCCTCTCGCCCTGTAGGGAACAGCAGCGAGTGCCCCCCTCCAGGGAATGCCCCAGATGACACAGTCTGCGTGGACATGGGGAAATGCAAGGATGGGGAGTGCGTCCCTTTCTGCGAGCGGGAGAAGAACTTACGGTCTTGTGCATGCAATGGTGGGTGACACGGGACTGAACTGCAATGCGTGCTTCATCGCTGCTCCCCAGAGGGTGCTGCCTTCACTGTGGGCTTGTCTGTTGGAGGGCTGAGTTTATGGTTTCTGCAAAAGTTTAAACCATTGTTTTTCTCAGGACTAGTGTCTTCTGTGTAGAAAAGCCTATATGTGAATGTCCACCTGTCTTCTGGTGGTCTGGGTTGAAGGTGTTAAGATGAGACTTACAGTCTGGCGCTCCAGTTAAAAGGAAAGGGCACTCTTCTACCTTCCACCTCCTCTGCCACAGGTGGACAGGAGCGATCATAAGGAGATCCCAACCAACCTCTGGACCAGACATCTGGCAGAGGAGTAGTAGCCTCCAACAAGTGGTTAAAGAAAGATTTCAAAGAGGGTAAAGTGTCTTGAGAACATAGGATCCCTGAGTCCAGTTTCCTGCTACTGCAAACCTGCCTGTCGTATCCTTCAGTCAGTAAGTTTTACGGCTCGCTTGCTCTCCATATCGTCTCTTAAATGTGGTAAAGCAGGTGGGATTAGGAGGAAAACTTCCCAGGTGGGGCAGTGCAAGGAAGTGCAGTGAGCCCCACTGTTTGAGAAGCAGGGCATGGCCAAGGAGAAGGGTGCCTAGAGGAGGACCCAAAGCCCGAGAAGTAATTAAATCTGTCTTCTGGACGTGTATGGAACTTCTTTGCTGGCCTGTTGATTTCTGCAGCATTGGGGTATCAGCTTGGAGAGCTTGGTCCCACTGTGTCCCCTAACGTGTTGCACAGGGCTTGTGATTGAATTTCAGGGTTGGTCATCAGAGTGCCCAAAATTGGGTGACTCGCACAGTCCTGCCTTCCCCATGAGGAAGCTGGGCAGGAACTCTGTTGGCCAGGGGATGCATGGGGTTACAGGTTGCAGGTGCTTCCAGGGAACAAGTCCATTGCTTTATTACAGAAACGGATAATTCCTGCAAGGTGTGCTGCCGGGACGAGCAGGATAGGTGCATGCCGTATGTCGACGCTAACAACCAGTTCCTGTTTCTGCGCAAGGGGAAGCCTTGCACTGTGGGCTTCTGCGATGCAAATGTAAGTTTACCCAGATGTCAGCACACTCCACGCTCTGCTTCGGTGGCTGTGTGTTTGAGAGTCCTCTCTGAAGAGGACTGTGCTAGTGAAGAGAAGCCAAAGCTTGACGTGTTGCTGAGCAGGGTGATACTGTGTAAGTACCTCTCCACAGAGTAAATATTAAAGTGTGTGTGAGGCAGTAGATGGACGTTAGCTCGGCAGACCTGTGCAAGGTGACCCTGTTATGTTCTGCCATTGCTGATGACCCCCTTCTGCTGCTCTCCACAGCTGAGCCAGCTGGCAGGTTGGGCAAAGGAGGTGAACGAGTGCTGCCATAAGCTCCACCAGGTTTGCAGCACTTGCTATTTCAGGTGTTCACGTTAGCCCAATTAATTTTGACTAGAAGATTTCAGGTCACGGAGCAATCACATGAAAATCTAGCTGGCAGCATCTGAAGGGGGCAGGGACACTGGTGGGTTGCTGGCAATCAGTGACCATTTCCTGGTACAGCGGCATGGACAGCCATGTCTCCTGCATATCCCAGCGGCTGTAGCTAAACTGGGTGTTGGCAGACATGCATTGGGAGGGTGGGGAGGGGGCGTGCCCCAGCCCCTCCACTGGTGGATCTGAAAGACCAGTGATCTACTGTGTTAAACCACCACAGCCAGATCTGGGTGTCTGTCTGTCTGTAACCCTGGGCTCTTGAGAACTGCAGCCTTTGTGGTGGGCACTGGGAACCGAGGCTTCCATGCTTAAATCTCTCCAGAAACTTCAGTTTTACATCCCCTATCATGGGGTCAGGGTGGGGCAGTTTCGCACATTTCAAACAAGAAAACTTGATCTGTTTCAGACAGCAGTAGAACTGAAACTGTTTTGCCAAAAAAGCAATAAAAATGGATGGCTGCTGGGCATGAGTGTAAATGTGTATTCAGAATGTGGGTCGAGTGCTGCTGTGTTTGCAGTTTTCATTTATTTACCGTCTTGGTACGTTCTTCCCTCTCCAAGAAGTAATTAACACTTAGATAGCGTAGGATTATTTTGTCAATAAGTGTTTGCTTTTGCAGGGCAAATGTGAGAAACAAGTTCAGGATGTGATTGAACGCTTTTGGGATTTCATAGACCAGCTCAGCATCAATACTTTTGGTAAGATATACGTGATCATATCCTTTGGGGTTTTTTTAGTTCATTACATGAACCTCTCAAGCCTCGGAGGGAGTTAGCTGGCTGGTTTTATTCACCTGTGTGCAAGGGTAGCTAGTAGCTGTGTTTCTGATATATATTTTTTTTGTCTAAAGTTTGACAATATTGATCTTGTCTTTTAAAGCGGAAAGGATGGGGCACCATTTTGCATTTTCCCACTCTATTGTTTTTTTGACATCATCCAAACTGGTAAAGGAGACGATAGCTTCTTGTCCGAATACCGAGAAGTAGCTCAGTTACAGAAGAGGCAGTAACAGTCAGTCTTTGTAGAGGTCAGCTAGATTCAGTGTAGTATAAGCAGACTTCTCGGTGGGATTTAAATGTCAACAGACTGGAAGAGGAAAACCTCATTTCTCACCTGAAGAAAACCACTGAGGTCCTGCACCTCCAGCTGTGCTGAGTCACTGCCCAGCCATTGTGAATGGGCCTCCTGGATCCCCACCATGCAGTCCAAGCGGGTATTCCCACGGTGAATGCCCCAGTGCCTCAGGGGGCGTCACTGGAGCCATACAAAGCCTGTTAGTAGGCCGTGCTGTGTAATGACCGAGTACCTGCCTGTGCTCACGGTGAGGCTGTGCCTGCTCAGAGTAATCGCCTTGGTTTGGGGCTTTCAATCTGGAGTTCTAGGGTCAAAAATTTTTTCTTAGGTAATTGTTAAAGCTATTTAGCCTGCCTAGGTAGAGGCGGTTTGAGTATCTGTGATGTTCAGATATTTTGTTTGTTTGTGGAGGCACAGAATTTGGTAAATCAGAATTTGGTAACAGACTTGCAGTGTGTCTTGTATAACTGAGAGGGTTAGCTCAGCTAACTCAGCATTGCCTGTTCCCAGTCAGCTGATAGGAGGTGTTACAGCCTGTCAGCATTCCTCATCAGAGGAGAACAGAGGAAAACAACTGTTACTGTTAACATATTGGATACAATTTTCTGAAATCGTATAATTTCTTTTATTTTTCCCTAGTTCTGCAGCTTGTGCTTCTCTGAGCATTCTGTGGCTTGGCTTGCATGAGCAGTGGCTGCAGAATGGGGTACACGGGATATATGGATAGATGTGTATGTTCCTGAAGCAGTATTTGGTAGGTAACCACGAGCTTTCAACTGATTTCACAGGGAAGTTCCTAGCGGACAATATAGTGGGCTCTGTACTTGTCTTCTCCTTACTTTTTTGGATTCCTCTCAGCATCCTTGTGCACTGTGTGGTGAGTAAGCTGTCCTTGAGATGACTGCTCTGTTGGATTGAGCTGTAAGAGGACACCCTTCATTTATGAAATGGCAGATATTTGTGGGAGAAGATAACGGGAAGCTTTTAGCAAACCCCAGAAGGGGAATCCGTATGTAAGACTTACTGCTCCTGCAGTTGGCAAAACCCCT
>NW_010389910.1:11756-14335 GCF_000710305.1 Buceros rhinoceros silvestris | reverse complement strand
CCTGTGACTATTCCCTGGAGCCCTTCTTCCCTAGGCAGATTTTCTTCCTCTGCATCCCAAATTTTACCCAAGTACAATTTTGGTAACTTCCATTAGAGTTGAAGTTTTCTAAAGCTCTGCTAAGAAATAGGACACCCATGTTTGTGGGGAGACCCAGAGTGGGAAGTGGTCTTGGTTGAGCTTTGGTGGATGGATCAAACTCACGAGCTCAAGAGAGCTCATGGCAGCCGTAAGCGTGGGCATGTGGTGTGCTGCTGACATCAGTGTGGGGTACGGCAGAGGGTGCTGCACCCACAAGCGCTCCTGGGATGGATGGGAAGGCATGGGAGGCAGGGGAAGGGAAAAGAGCCCCGTGCACTGCTGTGTGCCTATAGCAAAATGCAGACAGGAACCTTGCAGCTGGGAAACTAACTTTCTTCTTGTGTGCGTGTGTGTCTCGGTTTCCTCTTGCTTGTTTTCCAACAGGACAAGAAATTGGACAAGCAGTACGAGGAGAACACGAAGTCGCTGTTTTGCCCCAGTGTGAGTTCCTGTCTGAATATGAATTGGCAGAAAGCTGTCCCATGTGTCTTAGAAAATCTGAACCTAAGGGGTGTGCAGGGTATTTACCAAGAAGTGCTAACAGAGAGACCTGGAGCCCTGTGCCTCACCCTCAGACAGATGAATCAACCTGTTTTCTTGAACAAGCCTGTGTCTGGTGTATTGAGCGCTGCAGCTTGGCAGGGTCTGGTTCTTCCTTCCTGTGAGGGCTGTGCCTTGACCTTGTTGACAGAGCAGCTCTCGTGCATCAACAGCAGCTCACAAGGCAGGAAGCTGCTCTGTGGAGCACCGCTTCACGCAGCAGCTGCCTGCAGACGGGGCCCCCTCAGCATGGGTCATCCGGCAGCTTCAGCCACAGACCGCTTGTTGCCAGCCAGCTGGTGTCAGTGAAGCACAAAGCTCAGCAGGGGGATGCTGCAGAAAAATCTCTCCAAAGTGGGGTGTCTTTGCTGGGGAATGATTGTTTGCGGGAGTCAGCTTCTAGTGGCCAGATGTGCTAATGCCCTCCAGTTGCTTATGGGAGAGCTGGCCTCAGGGTGCAGCGACTCATCAGGGACACTTCTCACCTTGTAGATACTGAGTTGGGAGAGGGGAAGAGCAAGAAAGTGCTTAGATAGATTTTTTTTTTTTTTTTTTTTTTTTTTTTTTTTTTTTTTTTTTTTTTTTTTTTTTTTTTTTTTTTTTTTTTTTTTTTTTTTTTTTTTTTTTTAGATAAATTACAGTCCAGCACAGGGTACCTTCTGACATAAATTTTTGGGTATCCTGTTGACAACCCAATTCTTATTAATAACTGAAATGTTCAATTAAGAAAATGTTGTTTTGGAAAGGGAGGGGGAAGAAAGCTTCGCAGCACTCTTTCTGGTACAGCCACGGGGGAAGCATACTGGAGTCAAAGACCGCTGAGGTAGATTGCCTCTGTCATCTGTTCTGATGGAACTGAAGGCGGCCTTAGTTTGAGTGCCCCACAGCTGGTCTTGAATGCCATAAGAAAGTCACCTTTGAGCTTCATACCTGAATTCAGTCAAGAAACTTCCAGAAGCAGGTGTAGCAACAGAGCACAGGTATAGTTAAAGGGCTCCTTGCAGCAGCAACAGTTTAACAAACAAATCTTGCCTCTCTTGGATCTGCTCAGGACTGTGGTTGGGAAATGCAGTAGTGGTAGAAGGTAAACATCTCATCCTGCCCAGTGTTAGCATTTACTAAGGTTCATGGGAAATTTTTGTGCCCAGAAATGTCTGGATATTTTCTGAACCGTGCTCAAACAGAAGCAAAAATCAATGGGCTTTAAGTTAATAGGGATGGCAGAACTCGGGTGTGATCACAGTGGTCCCTCCAGTCTGTGACCCTGCACTGCATGCCGCTTCCTGCACGTGAAACGGCAACTCTTCAGGCTGGAGGAGTGGAGTAAGATGTACCTTGGACTCTGAGCTCTCAGTGTTGTCTGGCTTGGCCCTGCATTTCCAGTCCTAGGTTTTGCCAAAGCAGTGTTGGGGCCCAGGGGAGGTGGGGCTGAGTCATCAGCTCTGTCCCAGCAAGGCTGTCACCCATGGCACTTGATATGGCGAAGGAACAAGCAGACATAAAAGGGCCGTCCTGCCTTCAGTGCTTAGTGTAGCTGGATTTCTTGAGGAAAAAACAATAAAACAAATTACTGCTGATGGATGTTGCCTTGCTCCCGTGTAAGTGTAAATCTGCTGTGGAGAAAAAGGAGTTAGATTTTGAACTTCACAGTGCAGTGGGTTCAGCCTGGCTAGCACAGAGTAACCTGTGGTGGCACAAGGGCAGTCAGCACATCTCTGCTGAGAGTCGGGGAGAGGATGCAGTAGCCTTCAAAACCTTCTAACAGGAGTGCAGGTGCTCTTCAGAAGGTGCCCATTCCCTTTAAAAAATATGCAGAAACTGAACCCTGAACTAGATCCTGGTTGCTTTTCCCAGTGACCTGGCTGCTTGTGTCTTGCAGAACGTGGAGATGCTCAGCAGCCTGGACTCTGCCTCTGTTCGAATCATCAAGCCCTTCCCCACGGCACAGTCAACGAGCC
>NW_010389910.1:11049-11655 GCF_000710305.1 Buceros rhinoceros silvestris | reverse complement strand
ACCCGCCCCCCCCCCCAGCCACTGCAACCCATCACAGCTGTGCCCACTGTCACTGCGCCACCAAAACAGGACCACCAAAGAATGGACACTATTCAGGAGGACCCAAGCACTGACTCTCACATTGATGAGGATGGGTTTGAGAAGGACCCCTTCCCAAATACCAGCTCAGCTGCCAAATCTTTTGAGGACTTGACAGACCATCCCGTCATTAGGAGTGAGAAAGCTTCATCCTTTAAACTACAGCGCCAGAACCGGGTGGACAGCAAAGAAACAGAATGTTAGGGTCTTGCCACCTTCTAAACGTATGACTTGTGTCTGCAAAGTAAGGATCTAAAACCATTTCATTTATATAAATATAAATATATGTATATATATTTTTGTGAGGGCGTGGGAGAAATAAGGAAGTGACCTACTGCAGATGCTGGTCATGTGTATGACCTTCCTTAAATGACATTTATTAGAGCATTATATCTTTTAAAAAGGAAAATCCAAACTAAAACTGGCTTGTTTTTGAAGCTTTTTGGATTTGTTTTTCTATTTCCTCGACCTTTAACATTTCCTTCGACCTGTGGTGCAAAACCCAATATCCTGCTGGATATTGGCTTT
>NW_010389910.1:0-10949 GCF_000710305.1 Buceros rhinoceros silvestris | reverse complement strand
GGCTTGTGTATATCAGCCTTTTTTATAATTTAATATTTTTGTAGTCTGACAGCACTGATAGGCAAAACTTAAGGGGCTTTTAAAAAGAAAATGAAAACACTCTAGTATGTTCCATATAGAGTAGATCATTTAGCAGTTTAAGGTACATGTAAGCAAAAGCCTGAACAAATGCCTTGAGAACAGAATGAGAGTAATGAAACAGGTAAAAATAGTCTCACAGCATTGAAGGAACATGCATAATCGGCATCAAGAAGCTTAAGATACACAACTTCTAAATAAATAAAAGCATCAGAGAGAGACCCTTAGACCTTACACGACACATGGAAATACCCCTCTAGTGTGAAGTCTTGCCTCGAGCATTGAGGTTGTCTTGTCTTCGTGGCAGAGAAAGGCTTTTGTTGGGAGTTTCCCACTCTTAGTACACTAAGAGGGTTGTGTATCAGGTGTCTGGCAGGAGAAAGAAAAGAAATGTAAGGGGAGAAATCATTTATGTGGATGAGGACTGTTTTAGCCAGCTGTTGACAGCGGTTGTTTCAGTTCAGAAACGTTTTGCTGAATGTCACTTTGAAGTAGGTAATGCTATTGGTGGGATGTTCAAGAGCTGAGCCTCAGTTTTCAGGGTCTGTGCGTCCTTTGGAAGCTCCTACTGCCTGAATAAATGGTGGGGGAAAGAAGTTCACTCCATTGCAGGGGCGGCATTTGTTGAAAAACAATTGTGAATTTAATAAAAAAAGAAAAAAATCTTAAACTTTCAGGGCAAGTAAAAGGAGACTTTGTGAACTAAAATGCCTGCACGGGTAGCAAAATGTGATGTTAAAAGTTGGTAATTCAGTGGTGTCCTCTAACCTGATTCACCTGGAGCTGTGTAAGGTGAGCCAGGAATGGCCCTCGAGTGTTGCTGTAGAGTAGTAGCAGGCAGGTGACACGGTGGAGTCACAGAGCAACTCTTGTGACGGTAAAGCAGCATCTTAACTCTGGATCTGTTCTCTCCCATAATGTCCCATTGATAAAACTGACATGTGACCAACAGTACAGCCATTTTAACTGTTACAAGCCTGTGCTCAGCTACAGGGGAGCTGCAGCTGCGGAAAGCCTGTGTGTTTGTAAATGAGAGGGAAAGGAACCCAACCTGTGCTGAAAGGATTGTGGGAGTACCCCCCTCCTCCCCACCCACGGATACTTGTTACACTAATACTTGAACGTGTGCCTTATGGTATTCCTATCTGACTAGCTATTGTGTTTTATAGCCTTGTATTGAACTTTGTTTGGGGTTTCGTGTTGTTTGGATTTTCTTTTTTTGATTCAGTGCGAAGTATGTGTGTGAGGAGTTAATTTAATTCCCAATACAATAAAAGCTTTTTATATTAAAAAAAAAATCAGTTAAACAAGAGCTGTTTCTGTGCTGTCCTTTTATAAAAAAATCTAACTTCTTCAGCTGTTAAATGTCTGACATGCAGCCAGATTCGAGGCAGTTATTTCTAGCTAACTCCCATCTGAAACTCATCTGCAGCCGAGTCCAGACCCTGAGGATCTGCAATGCAGATCTGCACACCGGGCTGCCCTGCTTCCTCCTGGGGAGGGAGTTGCTCTCACCACCTCTCCTGTGGATTAGGGTCAGCTCTAACAGAGAAATGCATACTTGAGGTATGGGTGCGTGCTCAAACGCCTTTTCAGGTAGCAGATCTGTAAGTACGTGTTCTTGGCACTGGAGTCATTGCTTCCCAGATGGAAAACAGGCAGTGGCAGGCACGTGGGAGCATGAAAATTGAGGTTTAGAGCAGCCCTTGGGAATGACAGAATGCATACCTCAGTCTGAGCTGTGCTCCAGACGCTGGAAGCAGTGTTTCCGCAGTTCGTTCGTAACATCGAATGCGGGAAGATCCACAGCTCCCTCGTGGAGCCCCTTCTGCTGTGCCGCCAGTCTTTAAGTAGTATTACAGAAAGTTCAGTCCAGTTTAATATTCATCAATATTTACAAATGTCACGAGCTTCTGGTGTAGCTCTGGGCACATGAGAAATAACTACCTATGCTCCAGTCTGTAACAGTAACACAGAGCAGATGCTGGGTCTTGGCTAAGTTGTTACTTAACAAAGGCAGCTTCGTGGCACCAGCAAGGCAGGACAGCTTGATGCTCTCTCACCAGTCCACTGCAGTGCATAATAAACAAACACATCACTGCTGGCCTCAGCTGTGTTGTGCCGATGCAACTGTTAATACAGCCCAGCATTATGATAAGCTATTTACTTGTTCTTCATCTGTGGTCCAGCAGCATCCTCATTGCTGCTGCTCTCTGGCTGGCTACCCAGTTATCTTCCAAACCACTTTTTCTTCCGTGCTTGCTGAATTCCATCTAGGTTTCAGGCAAGTTTTTGCAGTTTGTGTTCTCTTGGCCAAACCTGATCATAGTGTGCAGTACTGTCTGTTACATCAGTTGCTAAATTACGGATGAATAACAAAGCTCACTTGAGAGGGCTCCTAAACTTGGTGGCAGTTGACATTCGGTGCAGCTTTATTAGCAGAGAGGCAGAGACAAGACCCTTTCTAGCAGCTTCCTTAAGTCCCAAACTTCTCAAAATGAGCATTTTGAAAAATGAGCACCAATTTTATACGACTCTAGGAACACGCACTGCTTTGAAATCTGTGTCTGTATGTAAGAGCCAGGTGTAAAGCAGCTGTTGCTGGTGTCAAAATCAGTTAAACTTTAAAACCCCTGCTCTGAACGACACTACTGCTTCACTACCAAAAGCCTTGCTGGAGCCAAGACCCTGGCTTTTACTGCTGTACTACATCGCACTACGTTCATCATCTGGACTGGTGCTAACGGCTCTTCTTAACAGACTCCACACTGCTGCCTCTCACCAGCTCCCATGTCTTTAAAGCTAGTAGACGATGTTAATCAATCAATCAGTGTCATCCCTAAAGCTCAGCCTCTGTCCCTTTGTCACAGGGCGGCTGACAGTCTCATTTCCCTCCAAGTCTTCCAAGGAAAGAACTGCTCCTCCCCACAGATGTTCACGCTACTGTTGCAAGCAGCATGCAGACAAACCACGCCACGACACACCCTGAGCGGGCCCACCTTTATTCTGCCACAGACCAAGAGAAGGAGAGGCGGAAGAGAGGTGACGGGGACTCCCCGGTATGCCATGTTTGGGGTGCGCTGCTGGATAGCGCCTGTCTGTAAACAGGCTGCCTTTGTCAGGCGTGGTTCCTTCGGTGCCCTACTGCAGGGCTCTCACAGAAGACTGGCCTCGGGGTTTGTATGGTCCACGTCACGCCAATACGGACAGAGTGAAGGGAGAGCGGACAGTTTTTTTTCCAGGTGTGACCAAAGCTCTGCTGCTAGAAAGCTGTTGCCTTTTGTTGATAAATGAAGACCATCAGACAAATAGGAAGAGAAATCCTGCAGGGGAGGTTAAAACCATGTATTAATGTATTTGCTAGTTGCAAACAGAAGGTCCTGAGTAATTTTTAAGTAAGTCACTAAGTTCTTCAAAGCCAGGTGGTATATATTCACTGGGTTTATTTTATTTTTCACCTTTTGTATTAAGAGAATGTTCTGATGGCTGAAGTTGCTGCTATTCATCAGGAACAGATAAAGGGATTAAGTGATGCCATCAAAACATTGATTCTACTGCACCAAGAGGTACAGGAGAGAGAAAAGATTCAGTGTCTGAACTGGAGTTACCTGCTTAGAGTAAAAGTTTGCGATCTCTGTCACATGGATGAGTTTGGATATTTGGTCAGAAGCATCAGCAAGGTACCTGTGCAGCCTGAAGTTAGCCAACGCTGAGCAGCGGGCTGGAATAGGTGCCTCCCCTTCCAACCTAGACTACTGCAAGATTCAGAGTCCAAGGAAACAGTTCCTTACACGTAATGCACCCAGGGGACATTTGCTAACCAAATATAATCATCGCCAGCTTGTACTAAGCTTTATTTCTGGTAGCCCTGTGAAGCATGCTGGATTATTGTTTTCCTTCCCTGGAGTGTAATTTGGGTGTATTTTGTATCATTTCAGTGACAATGCAGCGCTGCTCGTTCCTCTATGCTAAATGATGCATTTTGCAATTCATGACTGTTTCAAGTCCTTCTCATGACATCTGTGATGGTTTGAAAATGGCGCCGGCCGGGGGCTGAGCTTTTGTTAAGCTCCGTTCTGCATAGGTTTACAGAATTACATTCCATCCAAAATCCTGTCGTCACGAACCCCTTTTGGTTTTAATAGCCACATAATTTTAACCTGCGAAAACATCATACCTGATTTTTTTGCATCAGTGTCCAAAGGTCAAGTACATCCGTTCCACAGTCCCTGGCTACCTGAACACAGGTCTGGGCGTATTCCCCGGTGGTGGCATTGCAGCGATTTAATTTGTCACCTGTCAGTCAGAAACAAAGAAAACATTAAGCAGTCACAACTGAGAGAGCTTGATGTCAGTCTTCTGTGGTACACGATGCTTAGTTTGTTAAACCAGCAGGCAGAACCAACCGCAAACTCAAGCCAAAGCCCCTCAGTTTAGGTGGCTGGAAGCTACAGCTCATGTAGCCTCCTCCAGGGCACCTTTTGGTTTTGAGGCCTTTTTGAAAATACATTTCTTGTTATCAAGTGTGCGACAGGTGAGAGAGAGGCAACAGCAACAAGCACACGGCACGACGCTTACTGCTGTGCTGCTCGAGGCGCTCACCTTCTGCAAGCTTCAGGAGAAATCAGTGCAATAGGCTTAAAACGCTTCACACACCCACTACCAGCACATGGAATAAAGAAAATATAAATCTATTTAAAAGCTTGCCTTCCACTTCACTTCCTGGATGATATCTGAAATTCCACACCTGCTTGGGGCAGTCTCCTCATTGCAACGTGCTGGTGAAACCAGGGTACATTTAGGTGCAAACCTTTATTAGCACTTGCTACATTTGTGTGCACAGTTACAATGGAGCCAGACGCTCAGTACGTGTTTTGCCGCAGTGAAACTTTGGGGCAGGACATTATTAAGTTATGTTGTTACAGGTTTTTTAATGGGTCCTATAATGCAATCCATCGACAACTCCTACCCTACTCCCTCCTCGTATTTGATGTATCTATCTGATGATTGCCACTTGTTCACAGCGCCACCTCTTTCCTCCCATCATTTCTTTTCACCATAAAAATATCCTTGGCAGCCTCACCAATCTGTTTGTTAAGAGATATTAGATGTTTATCTTAAATAAGTAAGTTTTAAATAGAACAAATCACTTACTTAGACTTGTAACGTTGTGTGATTTAACATGCTCTTTGCTTGGCGTTACTTAGCATGAGTAGCTGGATTTGCTGAAGCCTTAGGCCACAAGCTGTAAACTTTCACTTAGATTTGCTGAACTGGTACAGAAATTTTATTTATTGTATCTGTTCATGCAAGACAAAACCTCCAGAGCCAGAAAAATAAGAAAACCAGACGAGAAGAAGGGTTTGAGGGTCAAGGCAGCTGCAACTAGCCAGGATAACAGCCTGCCTGGAGACAATGAGGAGTCAGAAGGTGTTGGAGGATCTCAGGCCAGAATCACCACTGGACCAAAGGGTGTGTGAAAGGCACGTGAAGATCGCACGAAGGGCAGATGCCTGTAAGGGGTTTCTTTGTTTGGAGTCCCTCTGGAGGCACCCAGCTCGAGCTGACCATACTGCTGTACCATTCTATTAAATTATTTACTTTTTTAAGATTCTATGCCTGAGACTCTGCTTCAGGAAACCCAGTGTCCAGACTGCACTTCTTTAACAAGTCCTTCCCTGAGTGGCCCTTCAGCTCATTCAGCCTCCACCACACAGAGCTCCCTTTGTGGCAAAGTTCTCTGTATTGATCACAACTCCACCTCCCAGGTGAGGTCTGCAGTCCTGCCTCTTTCCCGTTCTATGGCTTCTAATCTAGCAGAGCTGATAATTTCTTCTCCTCCCTTTGCCTTTCCTTTTGTCATTAGGATTGCTTCTTGACTGTTTCACCTCCCCTTCTGTTCTGGAAGCACACAAACACACGCCTGCTCTCAGTGTGCTGCTCTGCAGAAGCACATGCTGGGTCTACAAGCTAAGAGCAGCAGCCAAAGGGAGCTCAGGGAATATGGGGGTCTCCTGAGGGACCAAGGAGGCAACTAGTGATTTATCCCTCCCCACCAAGCTGGGGAAGGAGGACAGCCAGCAGTGAAGAGTGTAACAGGTATGGGGATACTCAGAGCTGCCAGGTGCTTCAGTATGTGTGGGGACTGACCTGAAGGAGCTGCCTGCTGCATTGGTGAGGTCAATGCCCACCACCTACAAAAATTCACTGCTAAGACGAGTGAGTTAACAGGAGACCCGTGGCAGCTGGAAGGTTAACATCACACCCATTTTTAAGAAGGCAAGAAAAAAGGACCTGGAGAATCGTTAATCACTCGGCCTCACCTCAGTGCTAGGAAAGACAGTGAAGTAACCTCCTCTTGGGATTTATTTCCAAACACTTGCAGACGGAGAGGAACCATCAACACAAATTTAGCAAAACCAGGTAGTGCTTGACCAACCCAATTGCCTTCTGTAATGACATGAAGGCCATGCAGAAGACGACGAGCAGCGCTCACTTTAGTAAGGGCTTTGATTCTGTCTCCCACAACACTCTCATTTGGAAGCTGAGTTTCTTTTCACACCCCTTTTCACACCTGTATGAATGTTCCTGAGAACATCATCTGCCTCATGTTTCACATCTCTCCTTTGCTCTGACACCTATCTATCCGACAAAACCAGAAATAGGCAGAACTTTCTCCTGGATACCAGCTGAGGGTAGATGATCTGACATTGCTGCTTACTGTGTTCACAAAGCGGTTCACATCCGCGGTCCATGGTCTGAGATCACCCTGTCTTTTGTTCCACCCCTAGATGGCAATCTCTTTTAGACAGATGCTGGCAGACTCAACACTGTTAATGCAAGTTTCCTCTCTCCCCACACCATAAAAAGGATAGTTTTAAGACAAAAGTGAACTGACAACATTTCAGAACTGTTACTCGATAGTTAGGAGCCAGAGAAGCAGCATTCATGGCACGCTCACCTAAGACATCTTCAAAAGGACAACACGGGTACGCATTTTGCACACTATGTATGTAGTGGCTGTAGTGGGAGCTGGGCACACGCGCCAGGAAAGACTGCTCTGCACCTCACCTACCCCCTTTGAGCTACCCAAGCATCTACTACTGTCATATATACAGCTCTGGCCATGTCTGATGTCTGATCCGACCCGCCACAGCTGCTACTGTCTTACACAATTTGTGAGTATTACTCTAGGACTTTCTCTCCTTTCCCAATCTAAATATAACAACCACACTGCTGGATGAGCCCAAAATCTGTCCTGCAATGATTGCTGACACACAGCAAAGTCCCCTAACGCAAAGGTGTGCAGTAGCATGGTCTACTTTAATGCAGCGTGAACACGAGGTCATCTTCACAATGCTACCGCTCTGACTGAGGACACATACTCAATAGCACCTAAGTTAGGGAGGACCTTGCAAATACAGGGGTGACAGCTCCGCATTTATCTGAATCTGACTCAAAAGTCTTTCATGCATGTGCCAGAAGTGGACAAGCTGTCCCAGTGGGAAAGAGGGCACGCTCTCGGGAGGTATAAACTGTTGCTGCTGGAGTCAGTGGGATTATGGCCATTTCCACCCACTGAGTAACATGAAGAAAGCAGTGCTGTTATGTCTCTGTTTTTAGAGTTAGCTTGAACAACATAATGAGAAATCACTTAATCACCCTCTGCTTCTTTTTCGGTGCTTGTATTAGCATCCTTAGAATAGGATATTCTCTGGGTTTTTAAAATTTAAAACAGACCTGCCTAGGATATTCCTGCTTATCCAAGCAGATATGAAACATGCTGTGACTGTTGTAAAATTTTCTAAGGCAAACAATGCAAAGACTTTTTTCCACTATTCATGTTGTTTTGGAAGCTGGTAGGATATGACGTGGTCTGCCTAAGGCACCTCAGCAAACTCTGTGTTCTCAAAGGGCAGCTGCTTCTGTCCGTTTTATGCAGGAACAGATCAACTGATGATTTTGCAAGAATGTTACTAACTAGTTAGTAGTTACTTCAGGAGCTTATCCGAAAGCTGTCTAGCAAAACAGCTAGCAGTCCTCTTCCCTCAACTCAAAGCGCACGTCTGCAGCCTGGCACAAGCACAAAGCCAATCATCTGTCAGCCTGGGATCAGTAACTTATGGTAAAACACAGAAATTCTGCCCATCCGTACCATTCTCTTACCTTTGGCAAGACACTCCTTTTCCCAAGCTGATTCATGAAGAGGCGGTGGCGTTATCAAAATAATCCTGTCTTCAGTAATGTCCACTGACTTCAGATACTGTATCATGCTCTTTAAGTTTGCAGCATATTCATCCACAGGAACGTGTTGCTTAGGGTTCAGATCTGTCAGGGACGGAGCACGTGCATTAGTTTAGCAGATGCTAAACTGCTCACGGATTTATGACACAACACAATGTGCTTTTTAGACAGTGAATGAACGCGGGCGCTCATCTTCAGTAGGCAGTGCACCTCAACCACTGATTCAGGAGGTGTGGTAGGGAAATGCCATTCCTCAACACCCAAAGCAGACAGACAGGAGTTTAAAACACAGCGCTTCCAGCTAACAAAAAGAAGGCATGGGGTAGGGAGGTGAAACACTGGGATTTTTTTTAAGATACTTTTTCTTACAACTAACTCCATATCTTAGTATTAGATCACATAACCACCTCAAACCTCACCTGAAACAAAACTTGCGATTTTTAACTCGGTTGGATGCAGAGAAAATCTCAGAAATTCCCATGGACATACAGTCATTTCTTCATGCACTGATGTTACCATTTCGACTACACTAGCTCTGTGTGCTATCATGATTACCTTAAAGAGAATCGCAATCCAAGCACTACCTTCCCTCATTCCTCACGCCACCTGCCAAGAACTCGGACTGCTTTAAAGGCAGAAAAACCAGCTAGAGACCCACTCCAATTTTAGGAGATGGACATATTACTAATTTTTGAACCCCCTGAACATTACTTTCAATATCAAAATTTGGTGAGGCAGAGAGAGATAGAAGGCACTGCATGGTTTAAATACAAATAAAATGATTGAAAACAATGCACTGGAAAAATGAAAAGAGGGCAACTGGTTCATGGAGAAGCAGTAGAAGAAGTCCGTGTAATGTTCTGCCTTTTCTGCCAAACTGTAAAACTGTCTTAAGAGAACAGATCACAGGAAAGAAAAAAAAAAAAGAAAAAAGGGCTGCTGTACCTTTCAAAGCACTGTCATTAGCTCCAAAGAAAATGGTAACCGCAACAGTACTCTCAGCACTAGCACTGTTAGTGATCAGCCTTGGAAGGATCAACTTAGCCCATCTGGTGTTGTACCCCGAGAGCCCACGGTTCACAACATCACATTTTCTGAAACAGAGACACATATCAAAAGGAACATCTCTCCTCTGCCCAGCAGAACAAAACTTGGCAAGTTTTGAACCATTCTGCCTCCGTTCCTCTCTGAACAATGAGGTGCCATGGAACACTCCCACTGAAAATGTGGGATTGTAACTTGATGTTTTGAAAGTGCACGCACAGGTTGTGCGTGTAGGATTTACCTGCTACTTCTACTACGAAACCAGAACAACAGTCTTGACAATCACCAAGGACTTTTGTCCAGTACTGGGCAGGTTACCATGAAGGCAGTTCCACTTCAATAAATAAATAAATGTTAATAACTAAATATACATTATTAACTTGCGCTGGTTTTCTTTCAGAAAAGCTGGACAACTATGTGCATGTTAGAGATAACTTCTGAAATTTAAGCTCTTACCTGACCAGTCTCTCAGCAAGGGATGCCCCCCAGCCATTCTCCTGGAAGGAGAACTGAAAGCAAGCGAAGAAACGGTTAGGTACCCTCACGAGAAGCACCTGCTCCCCAGCAGGTCAGTCGCCATCACCAGCACCTTTCCTCCCCAAAAGCTTTTCATGCATAGCCTCTGCTACTGCAGCGCTTCCTCCCTCCCAGCTCTGGCCCTGCAGAGGCCAAACAGCCCTGGTTTTACATAGACACAATCCCTTCACAATCAAAACTGACTGCTGTCAGGCTGCAGTTTCATTTTGGCCAGTGAGGCTTTTTTTTTTTTTTTAAACCTTAGTCTACTTCTTTATTTCTAAGATCCTTTCACTGTGCTTTTATTCTGGAGAGCACATCTCAAAAATCCTCTCTCCACATGCTGCTTCAGAGCGCAGTTCGATACCTACTTCTAGTAACGGAAAAATGAATCCCTTGTCCTCACTCCCACTGCTGCACCACCCCCATTACGACACTGCACAGCGAGATCGTTTAGACAATCAATCTCCCACTCAAGACAACCTTTGTCTTTCACCAGATCGTTTCATCGGAGCAGCTCTGTGAGCCTCTCCACCACTCAACCCATGCATCAGAAGACAGGAGCCCAAAATGAACACTTAAAGGCTGGCACTGCCTCCAAGCAGATCTTCCCCACGCCACGGTCTGGTCACACTGATGTAGAACATGTCTCCAGGGCAGGTGAGCTCGATGCAGGGAGCTGCACAAAAGGGACACAGCAAGAGCTGGGACAGGGAGGAGCATGGGGGTCAGAGGAGACAACAGGCTGTCCTCCACTCTCTGGAAAATGTCACCGACACCGAAATACCAGAAGCCGCTCTTTTACCAGACCAGACTTCTAACACGGGAACTTTATGGATTTCTGCAGAAAGGCTCTAAATCTCATAAAAGACCATCAGGTGTGAAAGCTCCTGGCTGGCTCTCGTGGGAGATCCAACAGGGACATAGCCGTGCCCGGCCCTGCTCCCACTTCACAGGTCTCCTTTCCCTGTCGTGGTGCCAGGCCAACCCCTGTCGCCAGCCGGCCTCTGTCAAGGCGGGTTTTTACAGCCGTCCCCAGGGGACGCTTCCTGCTGGCCGCAGGCTGC
>NW_010389909.1:0-6348 GCF_000710305.1 Buceros rhinoceros silvestris | reverse complement strand
AAAGGGAAAGGGAAAGGGAAAGGGAAAGAACAAGGCAGAATTAATTGATCACTCACATCAGGAAATATGTGAAAGACAGACTGGTGCAGGAAGTCATAATTTTAAGAAACAAGTTACAGCAAACACAGCTGTAACAGTGAGCAGAGGTATACATTAAACTGGTATATTTCTTTAAATAAACTGCAATTTCTTTTAGCAACATGAACAAAGAATTATGCCATAAAGGATTTCAAATAAAACATCTATGCTCATCTGCTTCCCTTAGAGACTGACCAAGCCATGGAAGCAATCTGAGAAGGGTAAACCACCCTGGACAGACATGGCCAAGGGCCAAGAACAGGAAGGAGATGGGTAAAGGAATAGTAGGAACAGGCTCAAGGGGAGAGTTCAGAAGAGTAAGAAAAAAAACCAACCCACAGCGACAAGAAGTTAAGAGTCAGATAATTTAAAATCTACAAAGTAACAAATGGAGCTGAATCTTATGGAAAACCAAACAGGCTGAAAGAATGAATATGGGGTGGTTACAGAAGTTACACTGAGGAACAGGAAGGAAAGCAGAGCTGCAACTGAAGTTGAGATGTTGAAGTTAAGATGTCGGTGGCCCAAAAGGAAATATTGAATATATAGTTAAAACACAGAACTACTAAAGTGTAACTGGGAGGTCAAGAGGTAGATATAAAAGCAAAGAATATCAAAGTCACAATACTACCTTTGCAAGAATACATGTAAGAATGTACATATCCACATGGGAAAACTGATGGAAATGTGACTGTCAAACCAACTAACCCTTTAAAAAAAAAACAAAACAAAACTCACAAATGCACAACAGCCTGTTATTTCAGCATCTTAAAGTTTAAGCAAGCTACACCTTTCTAATTGCTCTTTGCCTAAATACTATTCAGTATGTAAATAACTCCAGTCATAAGGAATTAATAATTCATAAGCAATGAAGTTAAAATTAATTCTCCTGTGTCTAATTTTCTTCTTTAAAAAAATATATGTAATACACAGTGGAAATGAAAATGGCTTAAGCAGTTTTACACTGGTTAAATGTATTCATGTTTTTTATAGTGCACTCCCTCTCTTTGTATGAGCACTGTTAAGTCTTATTAATATTATTATTTAATAAGATTAGTCAAAATTAAACTCCGCCATTAAAAAACCCAGAAACATGTTTCCTTTTGTTTACAGGTAATTAGGTAATTTTAAAACAGCATACAGAGAAAGAAATCAATTAATTGGGGGAGGGGGGGCAAGGGAGAGAGACTAGAGAGGAACTGATTGGTACTGCATGAGTAACTATTAAAAGACACATTATGTTTCTCCATGTATTTCAGTTAAATAATAGAATAATAGTATGTAAAGTACAGAGAATTTTAAACACTCAGAATTTTGCAAGGCATTAACTAGCTTTTCTGCAAAGTAAACCATTTAAATCTTGTTTTACGAATGAGAAACAGACAGATTGTAAGATGTTCTCAGAGACATTTCAGGTATGTTTATAAAACACGATGTGGTGAGTCACTGCTAAACGCAAGGCTGGAATGCAGAAACTAAAGCAAGATGCAGTGTAGCCTCTGCAATTATCTAAGGGACTAGTTCTCCCATGGCACATTTTGTTTCCCTAAAAAGCCTTTGATACGTGACCAGTGTTGGAGCGTGTGACTTACTGATGTTAATCGTGTAGCAAATTAAGTGTGTATGTAACTGCTGAGCGCCTGATCCTGGTTTCATCTATACCAGTGAAGTAGCATTCAACACAAGACTTTGTTGTTACCCTCAACATACAAAAGGAGCATCCAAACTAAATAAATCAGCTACTCCAATACATGCTAATGAAGAAACACGCTGAGGGCAGCAGGACAAAACGAGAGAACCAACTGCAAGAGAAATATGCTTATACAGTAAGGATTTCTGCAAACATGTAAAACACATGGACAAATCACTGAGCTAAAAAAATTGAGTGGACAAAATACAGTCTTAAGCTATCCCAAGATAAAGGACTAAAATTATTCATCAGTAACAGACCAACCATCTACATACCCATGAGCAGGCAGGGCAAAGACTGCGTGCATGAAGACCAGATTGCTTCAATCCTTTAAACTCCAAACCAGAAAAGCACTTAACCATGTGCTTGACTATAAATACACCCCATGACAATTCTTATTAATGGAAAACTTATACGTACACTTAATGGTGATATAGGTTTGAATACCTTGATATTCAAAACGGGTGACCAGTCTGGCCCTGCTCACTCCATTGCAGCTGAAAGGCGAAGGGCCTGTCCTGCAATGGGGTGGCTGTACAATTGGGGCCAGACCCTCCAGATTTCTCTCCTTTTCTTTAATCATGTTAAACTGTGCCTTTCATAATGTACTTTGTTAGACAAAGTACAAGCAAATATTGTCAATTGTCCATCACTGAAATCCTTTAAGGAAAATCCCTTTCATTCACTGCAAGCTGCCCCTGGCTCTGAGTTAGAACACGTTTTACCTACCAAGAATGCCGGGCATGTTTGACACTGAGTACTCGTACTGAACTCTTGTGTGTAATACTAGAAACTCTTCATCAGTTAAAGGTAACTCCTGAAGCTTGAATCATCACACTCCTGGTTTTTTCCACTGAAAGAAAAGTACAGTCTGAGAGGATGATCTGTTAAGTGAAAGTGCTGTGTCAAAGCGTGTTCAAGAATTCGCACATTTTTAATTTCACACCCCTACAGAACACCCAGATGTAGTCAAATTAAAGCTAAAACTAATGACAATAACTCATTAGGTTGTCAGACAAAGTCTGTTATAGTAAAAGATTAGAATTCAAAGCCATGTGAGAGCCTAAATGATATGAAAGACATCAGGGTGCAGAGTAAAAGCCGTAAAACTTGATAATGTTCAAAAATATACCGTTGCTTCATTCTCAGCTTAGTGAGCAACAACTAAACAAAGCAAAAAAACCTTAGGAAATAAAATGGACCTGCCTCATATCTTAATATTGCATGTCATACAACGCTTCTCATCTAACATTCTGCTATTTACTGTTATTAACATGCCATTTGGGCTGGATCATCCTCAATGAAGATGGTAAATGTCAGTTTTTGCCTGAAAGACCTTTGCATTCTAGCTATGAAATACCAGTCAATTGGTCACACTGATTTAAAGAAAGAAACACAGGAATATTCACATTGTCTTGAAAATTCATTTTTAGTATTTCTAACTCTATTACCTCAATTCAACTCTATTAATTGTACTATTTTTTCATTATCAACTTTGCTGTTATAGAATTAGACATGTAATTTTCAAAATTAGTCAAATAGCACAAGATTACAAATCTTTCAGCTTTCGGATAAACACAAACAATGCAGCATTTTTTTTTAAGAAAAGGATTTTGCTGCACTAGTACCATGAACTTAGCAGTTTCTGCAAGATTCACAGCATCACAGAATCATCTGGTTGGAAGAGACCTTTAAGATCATGGAGTCCAACCCTTCACCCTGCACTGCCAGGGTCCCTAAACCATGTGCCTCAGCACCACATCTACATGTCCCTTAAACACTCCCAGGGACGGGGACTCCACCGCCTCCCTGGGCAGCCTGTTCCAGTGCTTAACGACCCTCCCTGTAAAGAACCTTTTCCTGATATCCAGCCTAAATTTCCCCTGACGCAACACAAGGCCATTTCCTCTCGTCCTGTCAGAAGCATCTACAATGCTGTATATCATTTTAAAGACTACTTGCTAGCTCCCTAATCTAGAAGGCAGTTTTTGAAATTCTGGTAAGATATTTTAGCTTAGGCATGACAACCTTCTTCTTTAAGTCAACCAAGAGAGTTCTTTCTTTACTTAACACATTCAGTGCTGACAGACTGCTCGCCTATCTCCTGACACGGTAGTTTCCAAGAGAGACTACATTCAAATGAGTCAGTATCTGAGCATTCTTAACCATGGCTGTATTTCCTAGGTGTACCTGGTGGAAGTCTATCAGCACTGGGGAAGTTAATTAGTCAACTGAGAGCTGGAATCTCACCAGGCTAATTTTTGCTGTCAGGGATAATGATAGATTTTTCAAGCCTTAAACCAACAATTGGTGCAAAAGATCAGCTCACTAATGATTGTCAATTAGTTGTGTGACTGTTGACTTCATTTCTCTGCCTTTGAAAAACATGCCATACTCAATCAACAACAGCCCACGCCACCTGTATTTTGCAGCTGTGAAAATACAGATATTCCAAATAAATCTCCAGAGATACCAGAGCTAAATGTTTTTGGTAAACAGTAAATGCCTTATTGTTCTAATGTTATTACCTGTGTTCATTTGTCTAGAAAAACACCGTGCAACATTCATAGTGGCAGAATAATCCAAATATTTCTGACAGTAAGTTAAATCGTTCATTGTAACAGCTTATAGCTATCTTCACAGAATAATTAAAAACAAGACTTCGGTTAGGAAACTAACATGTAACTCTCAGAGCAAATACATGCTGCGAGTCAACTCCAGTGAACTTGAGGATGTCAAACTTCAGAGTTTGTATGTTGACATACATACATCTCTAATAGTAGCAGTAGCAGAGGTGGTGGAGAGGCTCTATGACGGAGGGTAACACTTTTCAGAAAGCATGAAAATAAAACCTGCTAAGAGAAATTTACTTTCATCTCAATTCCATGCAGCCTTTAGTTTATCAAATGTTTTCTTTCATAGGGAAGAGCAGAGTTCAGTGGAAGAGTTCAAAGCATCACCCGGCTATATAATCTCAGCAACCACAATCCAGGAAGCGATGGGAACTTCTGAGACTCTTCTTAACAAATAACTGTACTTTCACCCAAAGTAAATATAAGCTTCCACTCCTGCAATGAATTCCCAAAATGTTACCAAGTTTCCCTCACACCAATTTGAGGTGGGTCTCAAACCAAGTTGCTTGCTGGAGAAAAAGTGAAGCTCTGCCTCCACTCTGTCCTTGCCACACCCACTCTACTAGCAAAGGCACTAGTTAGTGCTAGTAACAGCAATATCATTAGCAAAGTCTCTGCTGCTAGAAATCCACTGAGAAACAAATCAGATTTGTACCCTTCCTTCATGTTTAACAGTGTAGGTTATTAGCAGTATAGACATGGAATTAATATTGCAGCGTATGACTGAAAACGCTGAACACTGAGAACTCTTCTACATGCCCGAGCACATACTACAGATCCAGGTTCATGCAGGGAACATAACAAAAGGTTCTTGATTCCTAATCATTTCAGCCCTTTTCATCATCCTACCAGGCCCTCAAAGAAAAATCTCAACTGAGTACCTTTGCACTCTTTAGCAAGTTTCTCAGCCTTGCACAGGAAGGATGGTCATTACACATGAGAAGAAATACCTTCTCTTTCATCTCTCTCCAGCTACCTATCTGGTGGGTAGAGGAGGTCAGGCTGTGTCCTAAATGCCTCTCCACTGGCTTCCATGGCCACAACCACTTTGTTTGAGCCCTTGATTACTTGGCAAAGGAAGAGAAAGCCTAAGCATCAGTACTTGAAGACACAGCATGAGGCTGACGGCTCTATTTCCCAGATTTTATAGCTAGGAATAACAACTTCAAAAATGACCGCAGCAAGACCAGCCAGTCAAAGTCCTAGTGAACACATGTGTGAACACATGCACAATTAGTCAGAGCATGCAGCTCTGAAGATTAGGATAATATATTGCAACAAGTCTTTTAGAAAACTTTGGAAAGACTACTATCCAGGCTGTACAGAGTTCCTGAAAGGAGAATAGCATTATATGTGCAGATGCGTAAAATTCGTAAGAATGTATCATTTTTAAATTATAAGCTTTGGAGCCTTGGTATTTGATCAGCAGTTTCCGAGCCTCACCAAATCACAAGTTTCCCATCAAAAAGGGTTAGGCTTATTTACTTATTTAGTAACAGCAGCTGAATGGATGGCTCTGTTTCCTGAGTCTGGCAGCTGGCACATAGGGAAGGCCACCAAAACCCCTGACAGCTCTACTAAAGATCTCAAGAACTGATACTGCCTCCTCTTACAAAAGGCCTGTCAGGGCCAATCCTCCAAAAAAACATTGAAAAGACACTGCTCAATCATAACAGGAGTTGTCAGAATTTAGAAATTCCAAAAGAAAAGTTAAAAAACTCCACCCAACCCTCACTGTTATATCATGGTCTAGCAATTAATATACTGCATTTCTGTATTAAATGCCACAAGAAACTCTGATGTTAAAAGTAATTTTTAAATTATTATTTTCCCAATTTCCTACTCGGAAAAGCAATTTGCTAGTGATAATATAATTAATAGTAGTAATGCACAGGCTGGGCTGTAGCTATTCCTTATTCAGTTCCAGACTTGAGACCAATGAATAAC
>NW_010389908.1:42191-47685 GCF_000710305.1 Buceros rhinoceros silvestris | reverse complement strand
CCCGGTGAGTGGAAATCCCATCCGATTGCCACAGCCTTTCAAAGGTGATAGTAAGGCACAACGACATTAGCCAAATTCCTTTACAAGCACCTTTCTTTACTACCTTTAAAAGCACCTTCTGTCCAGCCCTGAGGACTTGTAAACAACTAATTTGCTAAAGTGGCCCTAATTCAAACTTCCTTTACAGTTGGTAGTTGTCTCCTCCAAACTTTGTCACTAGGCGTACAGATACGTGACGCCTGAGGGCTGACCTTGCTAGCAAAGAAGTGTTTGCTAGCTTTTTCCCCGGTCTTTCATCACGGGGTCACCTACAGCACTCAGCAGCAGAGCCTGTCGTTCTTAGGGTTAGTATGCCTGTAATTGATACGATTTAGATTGTTTTCTCTACCTCTGAGCATAGACAGCTGTAATAGAAAGGCTGGAACTGGTGTGAATGGAGAATGAATGACAATGTCCGGCGGGTGCGGTTGGGGAGGAAGGTGTGGGGGTGGTGGCACTGGAAGGAGCAGAGGGCAGTAAAAGGGCTCTCAGCATGGTCTATGACAATGACACTCAAATTAGCAGGTCATCAAGACCCCAGCATACCTATGTGCAGTTTCACAAGACACCCTGGAAAGAAAGAGCAATGAAGAAATCCTGATGACTCACACAGGTGGGACAGGATGGGGACACTGATCACTGTCAGCTGCTCAAGGCTACAAAGAGGCATATCCAAAAATCTGAGCATGGCTGGCAGTCTAAGAAGGACCCAGGAGATGGACAGGCGTCACCTTGTCCCAATGTAATTGCAATGGATCCTTGACCTAACACCTGGGTGTAGGTATCGCTGTGCTGGATGGGCAGCCTTGATCACTACTGCCTTGGTGTCCCACTGCTGTACAGCCCTGCTGGACATGCACATCCTGGTGCTCCTGAGCATGGTGACACCCTGAGGGTGTGAGTGAGAGTTGAAGCTGTTTCGTTTCCGTTTCCTTTTAAATAAAAACATACTTTGCTCAGAAGGTCTGGCACTGCTGTGTGCTGCAGTTGATAGAGTGTTGCAACAGTATTTCCCACAAAGCGCACATCTTTATCTTTTTGCAGAGAGCAAACTGGTCTCAAGGCCTAGAGTTCATCCCTTTCTGTTACGGAGTCATGACTCCTGTTCTGTATTAATGGACTCACACAGTCGTAGTCAGATTTTCTGAGTGTACTTTGCTGTATGGATAACCTGAGATGCTTTCTGAGTCCTGCTCTCCATCTTTCTACTGATCTTCAGAGCAGAAAGCTGTTTTTTTTATATATGGTGTATATTCTACTGCTTTGAGTTGCCATTTCCGTCAGCAATTTTATCATAGATGTCATCTCACTCCAATAATGAAATTGGAGGTGAATTAAACACTTTCTTTATCAGATGAGTGTATTAGCCCTTTTGATCTTCTTATCAATGACCAATAATCTAGGTAGCTCTTAAATGGGCAAATTGCCTGGTAATAGGATAAAATGCTGAGAAAATGAGAAAATCTCTTTTGACCAGGAAGAAGGAGCAGTCATTAACTGCAAAGTAGAGCTGTAGAGCTGTAAAGAACTTCTTGTCTCCTAATTTTGGATATTTTTTTCCATCAGTATTGTCATTGGTTTTGCAAAAGACTTTTTTTTTCTGTAACACTTAAAGTACAAGTCTTTTTTAAAAGGTCTTGAAAAACGCAGAATATTTAGGAAATGTTCACTGCAGCTGAGTCTCCTGTTCACATGGAAGCTTTGCTTATACTTTTTTTCTGTCTGTTGAGTTCTTTATGGGAACAAAGATGCCATTCCAGCTAGAAGATGTTTGCTAGGCAGACTGTGGTTGGATATTGTTTATTTCAAAAATAAACAAAGACTGAATCTGCTTACACAAGATCTGGAGGAAAACAATGGCAGAAAGAGTGAATAAAATATTTCAGGGCAGGAATCCATGGTAGGAGCCAAATAGCTTGCCAGGACACAATCTTACTGGTGACGGAGGAGCAGGCATCTTGCTATCTGACTGCCTATTATTTGGCAGGATGGTTAGATTACAACAAAGTGATGGATTGTTATCCATCCAAACATAGTTTGACAGCTAAAGGACATTCGAGTAACACAAAAACAGTTGTGGACATTAACACATTACAGATTAAGGTGAGCCAAAGTATGTTAAAAACTGCCAAGGGACAACCTTGGAGATCATGATGTGACTGAGTCCCTCATCTGATCTACTCAGTGCATACCTTGCTATAACATCTTTTTGTCAAATTTGATTGCCAGACTGTAAAAGTCAAGACAGATTATTGATTTTTAAGAAGGCTTTGTGGCAGTTTTGCATCCCCAGTAAGATGATAATGAGTTCATTTGTAGTTCAAACTGCCTTTAAATGTGTAACTATTCTTGATGTTTAATGAACGTCAATCCATACACTAAAAATAATTAGCTTGCCATCTTTCTTTTTAAGTTTTCAAGCTGTGTGAGTGTTCAACCCATTTCAACGCAGAAGTGGTAGCTGCAGGGGTGACTCACTGAAAAGGCTGTCTCAGAGGGGAGGGAGTACAGATAATCTGATTGCCATATGAAAAAAATA
Organism: Buceros rhinoceros silvestris; assembly: GCF_000710305.1. Lineage (NCBI taxonomy): Eukaryota > Metazoa > Chordata > Aves > Bucerotiformes > Bucerotidae > Buceros > Buceros rhinoceros. Next base: position 45,107 of record NW_010389908.1, on the reverse strand, counting down.
AATCCCAGTATGTACATAATCTTTCTTTCATCTTGTCTGAGTCTCAGTAAATCTCTAAATCCGCCCTTAGCTAGAGCAGACAGTCAATGCTTTGTGTCTGCTTATTCCCTCCCTTCCTGCTAGACAGGAAACAAGGAAAAAATTAGAATCAGGAGATGATGAGAGTAACTACTGCACATGCCTAGCTTTTATCTTATAACAAGCATGCTGGCCATCTCTGGGGGGGGAAAAAATAGAATTAAAGTCACAATTCAAAAAATTAACATTTGAACATCATAATTAAGCACACACTGGTGACCGCAGGAGGTATTGAAGACTGGCTTCTGGGGCATGTTTGGGTATGTTGTCACCAGGAGCAAAAAGGACCTACTCGCTTGTAACAAACTGTCAGGACAGAGTCTGCCTATTCAGGCTGGTAGAGGTGCTCTGGAGGTTCAGTGGTGATCTTCTCTGTGGCTGATTAGTAATTGTTGCATTAAAAGGAATGCAAGTAGTAGCCTTCAGAATGTTTTTTTTCCCACCTAAATAAGGAGCTAAAGCCCTATTAGCTCATAATGTATAGAGCTGCTTTTTACCTGAATATGCATGGTCAGAAAAATGCTGAGGATTAATTATTTATACTGGAAGTCATTTGCCCCTTTAGGTAAATATTTGGGATAAGAACAGAGAATATTTATGACCTTAGGAAGAAGCAAGAAGGAAGTGAGCAGAGCTTTTGCTTCAGGTGTGGTTCTTGGTAGCTTTAGCAGCTGTTGATTGAAAAGCTGAACAAGCAATTACTCAATCAGAGGCCAGAGCTTGAGTGGGTGGGAGATTTTATTCTCATGATCTGTGACTAACAGATTGTGAGAAAAAGCCTAGTGAAAGTGTGTATAGTGTGTAAATACATTCCTATTGTCAGGTGGTTTGTGGTGGATTGAAATGACTGCTCTGAGGTCACAGCAAGCAGACCGTTTCCTGGAATTTCTGCAGGCAAGTTGCACATCCTGTAAACAGGAGCTCTCTAGATCTGTGGCATGTTCTGCCAGGTACCCTGAGTGGTGTGGCACCTAATAAATAAGATCATTCTGCAGAGGCAGAGACAGCTAGTCTCAAATCACCCAGAAATTTGAAGGAGATATGGAGACTGCTGCTGGGAAAATCAAATAACAGGAATTTTGTCTTTGTCTCAATATATATATTTTTTTAATGTTTTGTTAACAGGGAAAAGAGCATCAAAGAATGTATCCTCAGTTACAAAGTCATTGGAAACAGACTATCTCCCTACTTTCAAACACAACCTTGGGCATTTGGTATTATGACTTACTAAAAGTAAGGGGCGGGGGGGGAGAAGTGAGAGAAAAATTTCATCCATTGCTTAAATCTTCAGAAACAGTACTCACGGTTCATTTTTTTTTTTTGTTCTTGCTTGTTCCTCCTTTGCGGGTTGTGGTACTTGGAAGGTTGTGCGCAATGTGGTAAGCTTCCCCCAGCACTGGAGTTGAATGCACTTTCATGATCTTCCTTGGATCGGGACTTCTTTTGTTCCTTTATCTGCCTCCCGATGAAATTAGGAAAGTTTTGGTTAGGGATGGGACAAAAAAGTTCTGCATTCAGTGCAGTTTTGTCAGCTTTCTCCTTGATATGACCTGTATAGGACAAGTCATAGTATTTACTATTTAAGTACTATTTAATGACTTTGAGCAGTTCTTTTTTAAACTGTTCGTGGTAGGTAATATGAAACATGGGGAAGGGCTCAACTAAAGGTTAGACACCTAAACCAGAGACAGTCAACTCTTAATCCCTTTAGAATCAATATAGAGTAACGGGAACTTCCAGAAGGTTGTTCATTTCCTACTAAAATAAACATCTAAGATCAGACAAATTTTCTTTTTTAACACTTGTTTCTCTTCACTGACAATAAAGGAAGACTTGCAAAACTGTTTGAGCCATTTAACTGCTAGATTTCTAAAATAAGTTGAATTAGGTTCTGTACTACACGTCTTGCCATTGAAAAAGAGGAGGGGAGCGGGAGAGGAGCAGATCAAGTTCCAGAAAAAAAGAAAGTGAATGATCTTCTGTCTCTTTTCCACTAGGTAATGACCCACAGAAAGTGGTCCTGATGCTTTTCCATATGCCTTATTGCACGTCATTGGGACACGGGAGTCTGAGTAACTTATGTCTTACTGGAGTGATATACTTAGAAAACAACCTTAAAGGTGAATACTTCCCGCATGAAAGGGTTGGAATGGCATCCAGTAGCAATGGGTAAATCTTTCCTTAGTAATTTGCTATCTGTCATCGTATTTACACTACAGGTAGTTCAGAGAATATCTTCACAACCTATCTTGAAGACTAAAGAGAGCCTCAGAAGAGTACTTGCTACAAAGTTGAATTCCCAGTGGGATTAGCTGTGCTAACACCAGCAGTGTTCCCCTTCACCTGGAATCAGTCTTAGTGATCGTTCAATATGGGAAGTTTCAGTATCGCTCCAGGACCGGTACTTTCTACACAATATTGATAGTTTTGCAATCTGAAAAGGAAAGACAAGCTCGAGAAACAGTTAGCTACAAGACCAAAAAAATAGGTTACTAGTGCCTCCTGAATTACAATGGTTTGATCTAGGTGTGACACCTATCCAGAGTTACTGGAGAGAGATTGCAGCAAACCATGAACTATGGCAGTGGGTGGTGTTCCTTAAAGCAGGGTGGTTGCCTTTTCCTGGGAGTTTTCAGCTGGAAAGAAGAGCACAATGCATGGTGTACTTCTTAAATTCTAACAATTGCCCCTTTTAGATCTAATAGATGGCCTGAAAACCCACACTGAAATAAGGGGGCTAGTGAAGATTTAAAATAAGTATTATGAAGGAAATAAAAAGCTAAAATGCCTCGTGCTAATCCTCGCTGCACTCTCAATACAGTACTGACTCTTGAAAGA
>NW_010389908.1:24013-42118 GCF_000710305.1 Buceros rhinoceros silvestris | reverse complement strand
AGTGTTCCTGTCCCACCAAAAGCAGAGAGCATGGTGTTGACCTGCTTGCATTGGAACAGTTTCCGGAGCAGTATCAGTAGCCACCTCTCTGTTTACATGTCTGAACTGAAGTCAGAAATTCATCCATCACTTGCCATTTAATAATCTCACCACAGTGTTTTCTGAAAAGGGGCAAAATTTCAGTCTAGAGAAAATTGAAAAGATGGCTTACATTTGCCCTGAGAACATACTCATTTCATTTGGGTTGTGTCCAGTTTTCGGAGAGATCTACAGCAAATTCTACTATAAAAACAGAACAAAAAAGGCCAGTGTAACTGAGAATATTCTTCATTAAACTGTTTGGAATTTATGAACAAAAAATCTGTATCTATCAAGGATTATTTCTTCTATAACACTTTACGTTACATATGTCTTTGTGCTGCAGAAAAAAAGGTGATATTTTCCTTTATAAAAATACTAGAGACTGAACTGAGATGTTATAAAAATGTTCATAATTGCTTAGCTATGTTTGAAAATACCGACTGTTAAGAATTACAGTTCATGCTTTTGAACTAGGAAAATACAAATACATATTTATAAAATTTCCTTTATTCAGTGGGAAAAAACCATCACATCTCAATAGGTAAATACGGACTTTACATTTTAGAGAGACCCTTAGTTTTTATATTAACCACACACACAGAGTTTACTTAAGGAAATCAAGATTTTGATTGGCCTCTGGGGGAGAATTTCACCGATTTGCAGACCAGGAAAGATCTGACAAACTAGAAGAAAGTGTAAAGCCTCTAACATCACAAATTACGGTTGTACATACTGTATAAGCTGATCTTTCTTTTTTTCTTTGCCCAGATTTCACCATTATCTCCCTGTTTTCTGGAAATGGTACTTCTATTTTGTGCTGTGCTCACGTTCTAGAACATTGCGTAAAGACCTAGTGTATGCAAAACAAAGAAGTTTATTTGTACAAAGTACCATCTTGACCCTTCCCTCTACCAGAGGCCAGCGGTAGGGATGTGTTTTGAGTAGAATAGAGCGGTGGGAACACATTCCGCTGCCTGCTTGGTAGTTAGGACATACCCCACTGTGTGTGACTGCTTTCCAAGCCATGTCGCCCACTCCAGCTATGAGTGAACATATAGGCTAGCATCTAGCCTAAGAAAATTTGCACTCATAATAGTGTCTGTAACTTCACTGCTGCTCCCTCATTATCTCCTTTTAACTGAAACCCTGGTAGGCATGGTCCTTCTCCACACAGTTTCTCCAGTGTTTGCACTCAGAAGGGTTACGTAGTGTGTTCAGGAAAACATCCTGGACATCAGACACTGCTGTTTCAGGACTGCACTGACAGGAAGGTTTTTGATGGATTTGGCTTTCTAAGATTTCTTAATATTTTTCTAAGATATTTAGGTCTTTATTAACCTAGATTGTTGCAAAGCCCAAATATCTTTTAATTGTGTGGTTTGCATATTGATTACTTGCCTAAAAAACTAATACCTGCAGTAAAGTGACTCTTCACTATAACACTTCCCTGTATCACCACCTAATGCAGGGATGGACTGATACCGAATCTTTAAAGTTTTTCCAGGATTTCTTCATAAGACGTTAGGAACATTATCTTTCTTAAGGAAAGGTAAGAGTCCTAACCATAAAGGTGTCTAATTTCCGTAAACTGTAAACTGTAATTCACAAAGACAGGAAAACCAGGTTAGACAAAGCTTTGAAAGGGTGTTAAATACTGCAAAAAGAGAAGAGAGAAAGACGATAAGGCTCTGGAACAGAAACATCTAGTGTTAAAAGTTTGAATTTCAAAATTTATACAAACATGTCAAAAAAGATACTTTCTCTCTCATATGATTAAAAGAACTTACTCAAGCTTTTAAGATAAAAAACCAATGAATTCAGAAACATGTTTTTACCTTTTACTGACACATGTTTTAATTGATGAATAAAGATGCAATCTAAAGTCAGTAGAAGAAAGTGTACTTTGTAAAATATACAAACAGCAAATGATCCCTTTCTGTGTTGCAGAGGTCATGGTCTAGTGAGTTTGAGCACCTTTTTCCACAACCCCTTTCTTTCAAGGATCACTTTGCCCATGGCGGAAGCGTGTTTTGTGATTGTGAGGCAGAGGTGGGAGACAGGCTCTCCTGCCAGTATGTCAATGGTGAGGGATATTCATACTGTTAGCGCTACTTTCCCATGTGTATCCATTAACTGTGATGCCTTTGGAAACTGGTTATGATTAGAATAACTCAAATGTGTCACAAAAGAACATTAAATACCTAAATAATGTTTTTGTGTCAGAAACTATGGAGGGAGCTTCTTCACCACTAACCTGAGTGCCAAAAGCAACTGGAATGTCATTCATGAGCTCTAACTATGCTGGTTTTCTGCAGTTAGAACTTGATGTTAACATCAGTGAACCAGGATTTGGCTTCAAAGCAATGCCTAAGTTTTTTGTTTCCCAGATGCACTTAAAAAGGAGAAAAGGGAAAATTAATTATTCTGGACAGAAAATTAAATATTGCTTTTCATAGCATATATTTGTGCTGATTTGCTATTTATAATTGGACTTATTAAGAGCATAACTATCCTAAATTGAGCCTTTCAGAAAAAAAAATAGAATGTACCGTTCATGGAACACACAACTGTTGAATAACATGATCAGATACCTACTAAAACATACTATGTAGCCATAATGTAATATTTTGTCTTTGAGTATTAAATGCCAACTTGTCTCTTAGCATCGTGGTACAGGCATTTTTGTTTAAAATAAAGCACAGAAATTGGTTGCATGCTTTGTCTTGCAGAAATGGTGAGCTTTAACTCCTTTGTTGAATATTCCATTTATTTTGGTCATAATCCCGAAGAAACAATTTGTTCAAACTGTTCAGCCAAACACAATGCCATTTGGCAAAGCACCATGGTGCTTCATACCCTCCAGCACTCCCGTTCTTGGCAGAACCTGGCTGCCCCGTGCCCGGGTCTGTGATGTCCAGAGGTAGAGCAGTGACTCTTTCACGGGCACCCCCTTGCCGTGGGGAAGGAGCTTGCGTGCCCTTGTGAGGTTGAGAGCTGTGCTGCTGGTGGCATGTGCTTCCGGTGGGGTCTCCCAAGCCAGACAGGTCTCAACTGAAGGGTCAGACAAAGTGTGTCCACGGGCAGGATGGGCTCACTAGCCTTCGGGCAACCATCCTAGGAGAAGGACAACTCTGACTCCAAACCCGGGCAGCTGGAGCTTGTTTAGCCCTGTAAGCCCATCCATCTAAGAGAAGGATACTCTAACCAAACCTACGACCCGAGGACTTCGCTGTCACCGTCCAAGCTCGCTAGGCCCTGGCAGATGAACCTCAGGTGTAAAGGGTGGAGCCAGTTCCGCGCACGCTGCGCCTCACCTAAAAAATCCACCGCGCAGGCCTGAAGGGTGCACTCATCGCTTGCAGCGAGCGTGGGAAAAGCCCTTCCCAGATCTTCATTTGCAAAGCCAGGCCATGGTGATGGTGCTTCATGCAGCCGGTTCTCCAGAGATAACTGTTTGTGCATATCACTAATCCAACATCTAGAACAACACACTGATTTTGAAATGTGGACAAATAAAGGCCCCAATACATCCTCCCTCAGAGACTGTGGATTTCACCTTTTGTAACCAGGCGTGTCTGATAATAACAGAATCAGGTGAACCTCCCTGGGCTTCAACAGAGACAACAACAGGAAAAAAGGTTTGCCAGGAAGCAGTATAGTATTTCACCCCTCGCATTAATTTTAAGGCTGGTCCCCAATCAGTGTTCAGCTGATTGGTCCCCAATTGGTCCCCAATCAGTTAGATTGTGTTACAGCTGGTTATGTGTTGCAGTCTCAGAAATCGTGGTGAAGCCAGGATGAATATCCTGTTCCAACGATAGATTCATTCTATCCCCGTTAACATCTGCTGGCTTCTGTGGCACTGCACATCATCACAGAAGACACAAGAATCCCGAGATGTTTCTCAGAAGCATAGTTGGTCTGTATGGCCATCATTTGGCAGGTATACTATTAATTGCCTAATTAAAGAATTACTAAGATGGGACACTTGAACACTGTTTTAAATTAGAGCACAGCTGTTAACACTGCTGGATCAAAATTATCTTTCCTGCTTTAACAGCTTTTTTAAGGTGTTGAAAAAGCTGAGCATTAAGTGCGCAGGAAAAAAATTCTTTCAGCGATTTAAATTACCAGCATTATTCTCAATTCTAGAGGCTTCAGATTACTCTGTGGTTATTTACTAGGAGAAACGGCTCTTGCAGAACTGCTCAGAGACATGTAGTCCCTCACAACAATTGTGGCCTTGTGCTAAAAGCCCAAAGCCTCCAGAAAGGGTATTTTTTCCTTCCTGTACTGGGTCCTAAAGCTGTAAAAAACAAGTCCAACCCACCGCACTTCTCCTTCGGCACTTCTTGTAAAGTGCAGTGTTGTTAGCATGGCGGTGTGGAGGGGAATTATTCTCAGGGGCGGTTTCTCCTGCTGGCGCTGCCCAGGAGGACAGGAAGGCTGGCTAATGCTCCTCTGCCAGCCTTCCCGGGGGACCCTCGCCTTGGCCCCAGACCTGGTCCCGGTCCTGGTCCCGTCCCTGCTGCATTCCCCTTCCCAGTAAGTACACATCAAGGAAGCTTTTCGGGCCAGAGGAAGCCAGCTATAGCTGGCGGTACAAAACACAAAGCTCTGTTGATCTCAACTACGCGCTCCAGTTAATTGCCTTTCCTGTGTGGGCTTCGGGGATGAAAGCTGCCAGCGCAGCAGCCACTGCCAGCAGCCAGGCATGGACAAGAACAGCCCTAAGGAAAGGTGGGAAAAGGAAGAGCCCCACAGGTCCCGCCACCCCTGCTGCATCCTCCCCCTCCCTCCCCTGTTTCCTCACATAAAACACTAGACAGAATATTTTACTGATTTGTTTAAACACGTCAACTCTTCCCCTTCCTCACTGAAGATGCAGCCTTACTGTTTTGCAATGTGTTCCAGTATCTTTTAAATAAGCACTTATTTATTGTTAGTAAGTGGCTCACTATATCGATCTGCCCTAACTGATCTTTATTTGGCAATTCTGTTTAATGAAATCCCTTCAGTCTTGTTGGAAGAATTTAATATGATTCATTAGAAGCCAGTAAAAGAGCATTTGGGCTTTTTTTTTTTTTCCTGGTTTCTGGTAACAAGAAGAAACATGTCTTAAAACTAGTGTCTCTTTCCAGCCTTTTCCCTTCACTGGGATATCTAACCGTTTTACAGTCTCCATTTCTCATAATAAAATTTGTTACTATGACAAAAAACTTCCACTGAAAAGTAGAAACTGTGCTGGTTACTCAATTGTTCCGTTACCCAGCCACCAAGATTGAAGTTTCAATATATTTTTGGACGTACTGAATGAAGATAACTTGGGTACATTTTTAGATAAGCCTATTAACTTCCACATCTTTTAAACAGTCTATTTGTCATTACAAGAAACCTTTGACAGACCATAGCCAGAATCCTAAGGTAAACAGCAAAAAATTGATCTTTATCTACAAATGTGGAGACAATTGGTTCTTGTACAGAAATGTCTGCTTGTAGTGATCTCAGACAGGAGGAACAGACCAAGAAAAACAATTTGGCTAAATTGAGCCATTGAAGGTTCAGCTATGCCTGTTTATATCAATTTAATTATCAGTGTAGCTATGATTCTATTGTCAAAATCTGGCCTTTACTTAAAACATAAAAAATGAAAACGGAGTTTTAGGAATTTGGAAGCCAAATGACATCAACCGGTTTGAACTAGTCTCTAAAGTTAAAGTATTATCACCTACATATACAAGAGGAATGTCTAGCTGTGAAATAAAAATGAGCCATTTTAATATTTTAAAAACATATTTGAAATGAAAGTGTGTTATTTAAGCAAGATACAATGTCAGCCAGAATCTGAAACACTTTGTTGGAACTAAAAATGAGAAACTGAGTGGGACATGAAAACAGTAACCCTTCAGTAAAAGCAATTTTTTTAAAACAAATTAAAAAACAAACAAACAAAAATCAAATGGTATAGTTGAAGCCTAAGTAGAGGGTCTGGTTCGTTTTCAATCTCATTTTTAAAGCCATTGTACTCTTTATTCTTGTATACGTGTCTCTGTGTGTACGCCTCTTTCTGTGTCCCAAAAAAGTGACCTTAAACATCTGACAAAAGGCAGCAGCAGTTTTCAAGAGATTTGCTGCAGCAGCCACTCCATAGGACACTGGCTCAAGAGCTGCACGAACTCTGTGAAGCCTTTGGCCAACCCTGAATTAAGAGGTGCAGCATCACGGAGCAGCCAGCCTGGGCAGTCAGCACGAGTGGTCCAGCTGAAGATGCATGTTGACCCGCACTAGGTGCAGAGCATCTCCCATCCAGCCATCAGGAGAAATGAAGGTGGAGGTCAGGAGGAGGAGTTTAAATACTCCAGTGGGGAAGGTAGGGGAACACAAGGGAGATGAAAGCTTGTTAGGATGAATAACGAGATGCCAAGTCAGAGGAAAACAGACCATATTCTGTTAGTCACAGAACTGCTTGTTCAAACAAGAACCCAACACTCTCTTATCTCTGTCTACTTATAACATTTTTAAAGCTACTGAAAATGAAAAAAAGAGAAAAATAATGCTCAAAAATCCCAGTATGGAATGGGTTAGGGTAACATTCAGATTCTGCACCCTATACTTGGACAGAGCGATGGGAATTAGAGGGTCAGCAGGCTTCTAGGGAATCTCCCTCGCTATTTATTAAATATTTTTGTTTCCCTAAAAAGCCATGGAGCCTTGAAATGGCCTTACAGAGCCACAATCTGTGTGACTGCTTTGTAAGACCATAATTGCTAAATTGCTCCTTAATTCTGCGGATTTTAGAAACTGCAAGAGCAGTTAAGCAGTCTGTTAAGCAGTTTGCTTCTTTATATAAGTGATCATACTGAGTCCACAACTTTACCTTTTCTAAAATTATCCTTAAAAATACACTAACAATCTAAAAAATTCTTTAAGTTTCTTACTACATCATCCTGACAGAGACAACAACAATCACAGACTTAAAGCTCATAACCCTAAGACCACAGTTTAGAACACTTTTCAGACAGCTTTTGAGCAAACTGTGAAGGATTCCCGTTTCACTGTCGTACATTCAGTATGTACAACTACATACAACTACAGGTAATGGAGTTGTACATAAAACAACTACAGATATGCAAATTAGCCAATGACAAAAGCTCTGTGGCAAACGCAGTGGCTGTGTTACCCATTTATGTTCTTTTGACTTTGATCCTTTTTCAGGTGTTAAGATATGCTTAATACAATCAGATTACTGATTCCAACTTCGGTATTAAACAAATCCGTGGAAAAAGCTGGAATACCTCACAAAACGGTATGATCGCTAACAGATGATGAGCCAGCCCGACAGCATGGTGACAATCCGTCACACACTGATACGAGTTTGGATTCTGAACTGAAGCCTCAGCTGTTGAATCAGAGAGGCTGGAAAACTGGCAAAGGCGTAGCACTGCTCTCCCAAAGAGGGTGTGGGTCACAGCAAAAGGACGCTTGGCATCATGCTCAGGGGAATGTTTTGGCTCACACAAGGCCTGGCTCTGACAAGTTCTGAAGGCTCAGGCCTACTCTGCAGGGGAACATATTTTTATGACGCAGGGCCTTTGATGGGACTCTGGGTAGGAGTTTAGAAGAGGGCTGACATAGCTGTACACCTGACTGCAGATGAATGGGGAACGCGTGACTACGTGTCTACAAGTAGCTAACATGAGCAAGAACATGGAGGAGTTTCTGTGAAGATAGCAAAACTGGCATATGATCCTAACTTTTTCTTAGAAAATGAGAAAAAAATTCTTGCAAGTTGCACTGTATTTTCTCAATTGACAGTATTTGAGCTGATATCCTCTGAGCTTGAAAAAGAAATTTCATTTTGGAAAAGAGCTTTCACAACTCTGAGATAAACATCACTAAACTCGGATCATGAATTACATTTACTTTATTTACTTTAGTATTACATGCATTTTAGACACTGATTCATATCGTTTCTTTGCACAGTCAGTGATTCTCCATGTACAATAACCATTGCTGTTGTGGTGAAATTCAGCAGCATGCACTGCACACACTCGTGTGCAAAGGAATTGTTTTCAGTTAGAAAATTCTCAAGTCATGACTTCAATACATACAGTTTTATTTGGTTTTATGCAGACATTGCATAGTTGATGATCAGCTTCTCAAGAAAGACTGGAATTGTGGTACCAGTATGGTTGAAGCGGATCAAGTAGCAAACAAGAAGATTTGAAGAAGAGGCATAACTTTCAGGGTTGAAAGGTCAGCAAGTACAGCCTAGGATAAAAAACAAAAAGGCTTGTTAAACTTGACACGTGAGTCAAATTGCTTTAAAGCAAGTCAAGAAATCAGAAAAAGATTAAAATACTGACTAACAGTATTTTTTACTAACAGTAAACAGTTATTTATTACTAACAGTAACTAGATTCAGACCTGGCTAGAACAAATTATGCTGTTTTATATGTTAGTACCCTTATTTTTCACTCTAACATTTCAAAGAAAAAGCATATGTTTACGTATATAAACCAAGTAACTTTATTCTAGCCTTTAGCCTTACTTCAAATATACATGGCATCATGGGTGAATAAGGAGTCTAACATTTCAACTTGCTGCTAAAAATAATTGGGAATTAAGAATCCTTATCCTGTGGCTTGGCTAGTACTTGTGAAGTAAATCCAATGTAATGACTCAAATAGTCAATGTCTTCTCATGAAAGTGTGTTTAAAACAAAAAGTCATCACAAGCTCTCAAAGTTTGGGAAAAAAAAACCATCACCAGGTTTTTGAAAAAAAAAAAAATTACTAGAGATAAACAATAATAATCTTCATCTTAATGACTTAATTTTCTTCATTTCCCATGGCAGTACTCTCAGTGAAATTTCAGATTCAGTATTGGCAAAAGTAATCTTGTAAAAATCTTTGTAATATCAAAAAGCACAGAACCAACTGCATTAAAAAATATTGAGAGAAAACATACAAACCTCTACAATATTTAAAAAAAAAATCCCACAAACAGAGATTCTGTGTGAAAGTTGAAAAAAAAAAATTCGTACCAAATAATTTGACAACACTCCATTTCTGCAGCAAATAGACTGTCTTATTTCCCTTTACTCCAGAAAAGCAGCATTATGTACTTCATGTTCACAATTTTCTTAGGTTTTTTATCTACGGTAAGAATTCAGGCAGAAAGATTTGCACTATGTACCATGCGCCACGCGAAGCTTAAGTTACTCCTGTTGGCAAAGCATCAGAAACTATTTCAATCTCTTCTAACTGAAACTTATCCTTACTTCAGCTGCAGCCAGTGACGTCACCTCCATCAGGTTGACTGCTCGGAAAGCAAACACAGCAGCTGCCAGGACTGAAAGAAAATGCCCAGTATTTAAGTTGCTGACCTGTTAATTAGTGGTTAGAATTAATCTTGATGTAAAATACCAATTCTCACTCCCTTAGAGTAATTATTTTGATTCTGAAGAACGATAACCACGAATAGCTGGTATCTTGGCCACTCTTTAAAACTGACAGGAAAACCCAGAACGTTATTTCAGAAAAGTCTGAAATTGCTTGAGTTTAAGATGACTAGCTTTTAATTAAAGGGACAAGGTGATTTACTGTTTGTTCATTTCTAAGGCAATAATTTTAATTTCTTTAAATAGCAATATTTCAGTTGCGAATATAACATTTTAAAAAGTTTATTTTGTACTATCTTATATATCTCGCTACTGAGTTGTCCTACACATATAAATGAAAGCAAAACTTCTATTCACCTACTTTGTATTTAACAGGTTACCCTTTAAAAGGTTACATGCGTTTAGAACCCCCATCATAAACCTTGAATAAATCTCAGGACATTATTTCCTTGATAAAAAATAAGTACAAAACTTTCAAAGTCTCTTAAAAAATAGGACTTTAAAAGAAGAAATCCAGCAAAATCAGGGGAACCCTCACTTGCTGTAAGTACTTGCCATAAATGAGTAACATGAATCTTGTATTTTGTGAAAGGTGATGAGCTCATTTATTGTTACCACTGAAGCTGGGAGAACATCCTATGTTCTGTTCACAGACCGCTCAGCATTTTTGAGGGGCTATCATAAAAAAGAACCACCTGGCATGTTTTTGTTAGAGAAGCAGTATTTATGGAATTCTAGTTTCCCAAAAGTTATACTCTGTGACATGAATGTAATCTGCTTTCAGCATTCAAAGAGCAACTATGCCCTTCTCGTCACAAAACACATTGAAGCTAACACGTATTTGGCTTACATCCACCTGGACTTAATACATTTTGTAAAAATAAGTCTATTACCAGCAAGAATTTCTAAAGAGTTGTATCCCAGGATTCTGTCCCACAGAAGCAAGAGCTGATCTGTAGCTAAATAACCAGAAAATGCTCGTACCATCCATTTAAATGAAATTCGTAGCCTGCAAACAAGTGATAAATAACAGTTATTCAATTTCTGTCTCCCATCATGGTCAGACCTCTCTAAACTGAAAATATTTCATCATTCATCTGCATTTCTTTTCCAAGAAGAATAGCCATTTTCTCTTGCTGCATTAATCATCAGTATTTTCTTTTGCAACAGCCATCAGAAAACTACTTAGCATCTCATTTGACAAAGTACGAATATCATAAAAATACTCTGACCAAACACACACATTAGAGGGATCCTCAGCTATTATTGCCCCCAATGTTTCATCCTTTCTCCTATTATGCTATTATGATGGATACCAATTATAACAGCAAGACTTTCAGGTTCTATTGCACTTGGTGCCATGAGTACTCTATACAATGACAGCTTCTTGCTCCCTCTTCCCTTCCAATACCTTCTGCTATAACTAATGTATCTCCGTATCTTCTGTCCCCCAGGAAATAAATCACTGAGTTCCATCAGATCTGACATGAATAACTGAAACTTAGCTGAATAATGCAGCATTTCTCATAGAGCAATTCCCCTCTCTTTTTAATAGAACACACAGAAGAAATGCACAAAGCACATATATGCAGGCTAGACAAAGGACTCCCAACTGATTTTCAAGAAAAAAATGGCACATTGATGTTTGCACTTTTGAATAATTTCCCACATACTTTAAATTCCCACTACAGATCAGCGTTCTCAGAACAGTGGATCTGCAACATTTGTAGCAAGTCAGCAAGAAGTACTTACGGCTGAGCCCCAATTTCTCGAAGGTGGTAAAAGAGCTGGGGCAGATGGGTTTGTAGAAGAGTCTCAAACAGCAAACACAATGATACAATGCCCTAGTGAAACAAGACCATATCCTGAATACTAACACTCATACTGTTAAATCTGAGAAAACAGTATCAGCCTGTAAGTACGCATGAATTTTTAATTCAAGCAATACAATACTATTAATGACATAACACACACCTCAGGTAAGCATTGCACAAGCAGCTCTAATGCCTTCAGTCACTAAAGCCTTGCTCCTACAATTCTATATATGTATTAGCAACGTGGTAAGTTGTGATAGTCTCTTCCTCCTCTAAGTTATTTATGGTATTTGTATGTCAGGGTCTAAGTACTTAGTGGATTAGTATAATATGACCTAGTTGAAATATTTCCACTTTGATGAAATAGGCCTCAGCGCACTAAAAAAACAGAGGATGTGAAAAACAGTACCTCTCTGATAACTATAAACAAACAGCAGTGGTAACTACAAAAAAAAAGTTAAATGTAAACACAGTTTAAAATTTCATTTAAAAATTAACATGAAAATGAATAGATTCCTGTCTGACCCATTTCCCTGCTATTAATGACTGAAAGCACAAAGCACAGCCTTGCAATGGTATATCAAGGAAAGTATTTTCTTTTAACCAGGAAACATTTTCAAGAAGTAATATACCTATTCAGCATTTTGTGAAGAAGGAGAAAAAAAAAAAAAACATATTTACTATGTTTTATTCTTCAAAAATAGAAGATAAGCAAATTTCTACATTTGTCATACATTCAAGGCAGTTGGTCCTTGACATAAATTATTTAAATTCATCCAGCAGTGATAAAAAAGCATGTGCCGTCACACAAAGATACTTGAGTTAAAGAAACAGGCATTAATTTCATAGCACTGAAACATCATCTGTATCTGTAAAACTATATTTTAGCCCCTCTACATCAGAAAATACTTTAAAGTGTGCACTTACAAGTCATTAATTAAAATGAAAGTGAGCATGCATTTATGTGACTTCTTGAACTGAGAAACCATTTACACAAAAGATCAGACTCAACCCCCCCCTACACCCTCATAAAATGAAAACGGTATTATTTTTAAGTATATGACATCCTATAGCAAAGTTGCAAAGTTCATTGACATAGAAGAAAAGAATCCAAACTGGAATTACCTAATAACTTTTCCAAGCTGGCCTGAAATATTGTATTATATTTAAAAGGATACGTTTCAATCACATAGAAAATCATGCCACTGTATCTTATGGTTCCACAGCAAACAGAGTATCAAGTGAGTGGGTTTTAATTCCTAATGAACTTACAGAGGGATGAGAAGAGATGGAATGGAGTCTGAAGAAAAAACGCACATACATCTCACGGAATATCTGATACAGTTTGGAAGGTTCATGGTACAGAAAACAAAGCGGAGCAACTGAAAGAATAAAAGAATTATAATTGACTCAACACTGTAAACTGCTAAAAGAGTTCAATGATTAAGTGCATGAAGTATGAGGAAAAAACAAGAAATTTATAGTAGCACAATTTATAAAAACAATACTAAACCAATTATTTAGAAGGAAGTATTTTATAATAGTGTCTGTCATTTGATGTAATAAGTTAAGAAAAGGCATACAATACACTCTAGGTAATAGTTCTATATATTTCAAGAATCTAAACTAATTAGAACCTGCTTACTATAATGCTGTCTTCCAAAGCATAAGAAATACACTTTAAGGGTAGTTTCTCTGGGGTGCAGGGCAGTGATATGCTGAACAATGCAAGTTTTTTATTCAACCAACTTCCAAAGTGTCCTTGGGCTAGTGACCATCTCTGAATTGGTTCCTCATTTGTAAGACCATAATAATGGGTCTTCATAATAATGAAAATATTAAAAATCAGCTTTCGGTTGCTGCAATAGCATCACGTAAGTATGTCAGGCTGACAGAGACCTGTTTATTTCTTGTAAGATAAGAAAACCATGGAGATTTGGTAGTTCACTGTTCAGAAGTCTTTTACTATACCCTGTTCAAATGAAGACTTGGCTAGAAGCAGCAGTTTGCAAACTTCTTGGTAAAGCAGTAGTTCTCAAACTTTTTTTCAATTGGTCCCTTTATTCTTTTTGTAAAAGTCCAGCATACAGATAAATCTGTTGTATGTATATTCTTCACAAACATAATCAGATCCCTCCCCTTGCTACTCCATTCATTCAATGGATGTTTCACAGACGGTTGTTTTACATATATTTCTCTAAACATACGTAGGTCACTCCAAAAGTAATGCCTACTATTTATTTCCATGGAAACTGCAACAGATACAAAGAGTGCAGTAACACCATTTGATAGAGCACATTCTCAGCTACAAAACACTGGTTTTTGACACAGTCCCCACCACTGGCTGTGCATTTTCACCAACAATGAACAAGAGCCTGTGTGCCACGCTCGTAAAAATCTGCACCAGTGGAGGTGACCCACCATCACTGTCACCACTGCTGAACACGCCACCCACCTCCTCCCTGCGCTGACACCCACTGTTTGGTCTCCGTAAACGTTCAGCAGCATCGACGAATGTCAATGGGTGCAATTTTTCCCTCATGGAGGGATTCAGTTACACACCTTTGCTCCATAGGCACTGTCATGTCAGACACTGTGTTGTCAGATGGCCCCTCTGCCGCCGTCTATCACACAGCAACAAATTTAACAGAATATTGGCGGGAAGGTTCAACCTCTACTGCCAGACCAGCAACATCCACCTCTGACAGCATGGGCCAACGTAATAAATCAGGAGGCATTACCTTTGGAGGGGCCCCCATACTTCTTATCTGACCACTCAGGACATCTACAGCTCCATTTTACAGGTGCATTCATCACGGATGACAGCTTACATTTTAACACACCCACAGGCTCTGTTTCTACAGTCACCTTCCCTTTTTTATTCACACAAAGCTAGGAATATGGATACATTTGTCTGCATATGTATACATATGCACATAGATCTATTTACATTATATATATACGTGGGTGCATGCATGTGTGAATTAATATTCATATATATATATATCAGAGAAGGTGGCTTAATTAGAAAGTAGTGGCATATGTGTATGAGAGGTGGGGTGCTAACATTTCTGCTGTTCACAGAAATGTGTATTTACACTGGGGTGAGAAAAACTTAGGGTGTTACCAGTGTGTATGTTTTTAATGATCGAAGATGGAGGTGGAAGACTTGGCAGTGTACGTATGTACATAAAGACCAGGAGGATAACAGAAAACAGTGCCTGACAGTTGGCACCCTACGATTGTATGCATGCGAACACACAAAAACGTACAGGATTTACATAAGGACCTGGATGACTCCTCCTATAGAAATACAGTGCGGAATACACAGGGTGCTCTGCTTGGTCCCACTACCTATCCACAGCCTGGAGTTACACTACTGTGTTTCTGCTCCCTTGCTGTTCAGCCTCCCCTCTTCTCACTACCAGCATATTCTGAGCCATTGCTAAGAGACAGGACAGGAGGGAGGGAAGAAGCTCACACATAGTTTAAGAGATAATGTTCTCTCAAATCCAAGTATTTTGAAAAGCATTTAGATAAAGAAGTGAAAGTCTCCAACTGAGAACCTAAGGAAGAGTTTGTAACTAAGCTGTTTGTGACCTCAAAGACTTAAGATCCCTTAGGTTCAAATTTGCATTTAATATTTAAATCACCTTATTAATGATCGTGTGATCACGATTACACTTTATAAACACAGCATTTTAAGTATAATCTCAAAATCTGCCCTGTGATGCTATGAAGACCTTTGGTAAATCAAAAGAAAAAACTGAAAAGCTGTAACAAATAGTCTAATGTTGTTCAAGTATCTCTGCACTAGCCACCTTGTTACATCTGAGACCTGAGGAGACTTTTCTGCTTTTTTCCTAGAAATTTTGTTGAAATTTGACCTTTCCTCTGTGCAGTAAAGTAGTGACCATCCTATTACTTAATGCTCCTTTAACACCTGTTCTGGGCAAACCAATAAAACATCTGGCCTTTCACATAATTCATGTTTTCAAGAACTCTTTTTACAGGTAACTTGATCTACCCAGAAATAAAACACAAGAAAACAGCACTGTCAACAAACTTTCTCCCCAACACCCGCCCCCCCCCGCCATACATCAAGATGCATAGCTCAGCTATTAGCTCTCAAAGAAGGAACTCCCACAGGGTAGTGAGCTGCTATGTAAGTAAAGTGAAACAGACTGGAATTTTTCAAATTATACACAACAGTCTTCACAACAAAGAAACAAAATATACATAAGTTTAAAAGTTTCAGCTTTTAATGCAATATGATAAAAAGCAATCCTGAGGTTTTAAGTTTATGAGTCACACTTACCATACATAGAAAAGCCATGAAAAGGAATTACACCTACAAAACAAAAACATTTCTTTTTTTGTTCTTTATATCCATGGAGAAAAAAAACCCATTTTTTTCACATGCTTCTAAATTGTATTCTGCTTACCACAGGAATAAAATATTTCCTTGTTATGGCACCTGCATTCTTAGATCACAGTCAAGCAAATACTTAAGCACAGGAATTGTATCACTTCAGTACAACCAAGTATTTGGTGTGTGCTTAAACACATGCTATAGTTCCTAGAAAGCCAAGAAAAGCTCCGTTTCCATGATGTT
Organism: Buceros rhinoceros silvestris; assembly: GCF_000710305.1. Taxonomy (NCBI): domain Eukaryota; kingdom Metazoa; phylum Chordata; class Aves; order Bucerotiformes; family Bucerotidae; genus Buceros; species Buceros rhinoceros. The sequence continues at coordinate 26,205 of NW_010389908.1, read as the reverse complement.
ATTACATATAAACTTTGCTGAAACCAGAACCTAATTTCAGATACATAACAACCTCTAAATGTCATGCGTTGACAAGGAGGGAGCAGGAAAAAAGGAGGCCAAAACCCCTAGCAATTCATGTAGTCCTCAGATAAAACATACCAAGAGGACTTTGCAGTTTTTTCATGATAGTTATTCTTTCCAGCTGATCTTAGCTCCCACTCATTAATTTTCATGTAGGACTGGTAAGAGGGAGCTGCTTTGGCAAAAGGTCATAAGGACAATGCTTCATGGCTACAAAGCTGCAAAGAATTGCAGAGCAAGAATGGAAGAAGGGGGAACAAAAATACGTGCTACAACTGACACCACTAGAGCCATAGCTACAACTGACACCACAGAAGACATAAAATACAAGGCCGGAGATACAGATTTAAGATTGGTGATGTAAGGCCTTGAAAGCCAGAGCAAAGAGCTTGAACATAAAATACAAATGCAGCTCAAAACCAAGGAAAGGATTCAATAGACAGGGATTGAAATGGTAAAAATAAGAGATTAAAAAAGAATTTGAACAATGGAAGTAACAACAGCAATGATATTAATTTATTATATAGCTTAGTTATGTGGGAATTTTTTTAATGAACACAGATTTTGAAAGGAGAAGACTTTAAGGTGTGGTTTGTTGAGTACTGTAAAGCTGGGGGTCAGACAGTTTCAGCATGCATCGTTCAGATCCTGTAAGTGGTGATACAAGATTGGAAAACAAGCTGCTGCACCAGAAGATGTTTTCCTCTCCTTCCCACGCACACAGACAAACTCCTTATGTGACTACTAATACCAGGCTGAATGTGGTTTTGGAGCAGCTTCAGTGCAGCTTACTTCTTTAAGTTAATGAATCCTACAGAATAACAGCGAAATGTAATTTATAACAGAAAAAGAAGTCATCATGTATTTGAGAAAAAAATCCTGTATCTTTCCAATCTACCACTAGAGGAGGCAATAGGATAATTCTTACCATTTGGAGGATAGAAGACAGCGTATTCTTCCATTCCAAGTTTTCCTGTGAATCGTCAAACCACAATTAAAATGTGATTAATCAGTTAAAAGGTGTAAAGATTTAAATTTAAAAGAGATACAATTACAAAAATCTTAAATAATTACACTATTGACCATTCCATATTGTCTAAACCAAGCAAGTGATGCAATAGGACAGGTATGGCATCAGTTATAAGACTAAAATGCAGTACCGTGTGGGAGGATGGCAAGCAGCAAAAAAGAGGAGGAAGATTTCAGCAATGCTATCCCATTTATTTTATTTGGGTGTGTCTTACAAGCCCTAAAGGTGTTTGCTGCAGACCCTGAAGACAGTGAAGCTCTATGAGGGGATAAGGTTAAGGGATTAGTCTGTCATGCTGCAGTAGACTGACCTAGGGACAGGAAAGGCATTTAAAAAGATGTAAGAACAGATAAAAAAGATATTCAATGCTTCATTAACCCTGCAACAGAGAGGAAGACAGATGGTACAGTTCTGAAATAACAAAAAACCCCATTTAAATAATCTGTTAGATACAAAAGATTAAAGTGAAGACAAACACTGATACTGAGTATAGACTGACATATTTTATCTTCTCTGCAAAATGAACATGTTATATTAGTTAACCATATTTTAACTACAGAACCTAATAATTTAAAATCCGCTATTAAAAAATTAACAATTTATTTAGAAATACAGAAGTGTTTTCAAGCATAATTACAACTAATTGAAAACTGTAATTATTTTGGTTTTAAAATGAGAAAAATCAACTAGAAAATGTAATTACTTCTATGAAATTCATAGAATATTCAGAGATCCTTTAGATCTCTGTGAATTTTGTTCACTCTACACAGAAGAATTTAGCACAGGGAACTTTTGTCAGGTTCAATGGAATCTAGACTTAGATATTTTCCTGTAGCATGAATTGACTGAATTAAATTCAAAATTACCCTGCAAAGCTCTTGCCTACTACCCCACGAAAATAAAACCCGGCATCTTGCAATTACAGAAATCAGTTGTTTCATTAAACTAAAAACAATTTTTTACTTTTCCTTTCCATAGTTTGCCTGCTGTACAGCCGGGAGTTGCAATGTGGAAGGAGAGTATTTTTAGCACAAAGCACATCTCTTGGAAAGTTAGCCAAAAATAGGACCCACAAGCCTTTTGGATTTACACCGCACAG
>NW_010389908.1:0-23909 GCF_000710305.1 Buceros rhinoceros silvestris | reverse complement strand
GTTCAGCAGAGATTTTTATTTCAGCAACTTCATTCCCCAGACTTGTCTAAGAATAAGTAGGATGTTCCCCATAGCTGTGTTTCTGGGCTGCCCTGGCTTTGTGCCTGAAATGAGACCTGGGATCCCACTGCTGCTCTGCTCTCAGATGAAACCTTTGATTGTGTCAAGAAGCAGATAAAGAAAACTCATTAATTCCGTTAAAGAGAGAGAAAAGACCTACAAAGCAATATAGGAGAAAGAAAAAAAAATTAGAAAACAAACTTTGCCTCTAGTGACATAAGCAGCAAGAGGAGAACTGTCAGCAGAGGTCCTGTTCAAAAAAAGTACTTGGTATAGGGATCGCATTTGGCCAAGGGAATGCAGAAGGTAAATGTACATAGAAAAAAAAAAGGTGATGGATGGCAGAATTATTCAAGAAGAAAGACAAAATTTACTTCTGGGTAAAGCCAAAGCAGGTGAGGATCGAAGAAGCAAGGAAATGGAGTCCAGAGATATGGCATTAGAAGTTGGTAGAGAAGGCAAGTAGTCAGAATCAATAAAGTTAAGATTGTTAGGAAAAATAAGACTCATGTGAGAACTTAAGCCAAAGAACATCCAAAGGTAAGCCAACCCTCTGGAAGAAGCCATGCTTTGAAAAAAAAAAAAAATAAAATAAAATCAGTAGACGTGTGTTTGCTATAGCTCTACTCTCCCAGACTTTTGAACAGCACTCGATTCTTCAGGAACGTGTTCTGCTCCTGGCTACAAATATCTGCAACACTCACTGCTTGAGAAGATAACATCCTACCACCAATTCCAGTTCACTGAACTTGCAGAGGACAATGTTGTGTCTTTAAATGTCTAGCTCTAAGATAGATGTTGTCAAGATTTTACTGTATTTTCATACTTGTGTGTTTAATTTATTTTGGTAAACATTAGATAATTAGAAAACTACAGTAAAAGAACAACACTGCAATCTGGTTTTCATGTGATCAGCTTCTAAGCTGTGATAACGGATTTTGTGCAGATGTCAACTGGATACATTAAGTTTCTATAAATGTTCTTTTAAGTGGAGTCTACTAGATGTAACTGACATAAAACAAGTTCACATACTGCATGACTGCATCGATCAACAAAAACCTACACAATCTTTCTTCAAAAAACCTCCTTCTTTTACCTCGTATGTATGATTTGGGTGGGGTGGCACTACTGTAAGTGAAGTGCTCCAATACAGATGTATCTCGGGAAAAACAAAGCAACACCTGTAGAAAAGACAGCATATAAAAATCAGCTGACTTACTGGATCAACAACGCAATGTCAAACAGATTTAAGGACCTGTCTTAATTAACACCTATTAGATGCTATTGAAGAGAGCTAATAAGGTTGACAGCTCTTGACCAACTTAATTTACTTTCCTGTCCAAATTTCCAGGCTCACATCGAACCTGTTATGATTTTACCTTCACATTCATTCGTTGTCAGTAAAACAACCACATTCTCCAACTCTTCTCTTTGCCTCTCAGCATGTCCCTTCTGTCTGATTGTGCCTGCGACCAGCTGCTGAGATGCCTATTGGATTATTCTTCTATTCAGTTACTATGACCTGGGGAAGTCCTAGTAAGTGAATAGGCAACCAAAACATTCAAATTTTCGTACATGTGTGGTTCCAGAAGACCAATTCTTCGATTCGCTTTAGTTCCCCAGATCTTTACAAAACGCTTGCACGATACTCAGTTCTTTCAAAAAGCACAGGTAACAATGTTCAGCTTGCATCCATAAGCTCTGAAATGCACATTGTATTTTGTAAAATATATATTTCTTTATTGTTTATATAAATGAAAAATCCAGTATTCACAGCAATTGAGCATAAAATGAAATAGTAAAAACATTTATAGAAAATAATTAACAATAATCTCATCCTATACGCAGTTGTAAAAACCGTAATAATTAGTATTGTGCTTTTAAAGTTGTTTTCATGGCATGCAAGACCGCATTATCAAGAATGCACACAAGAGGGCAGAAGCAAGACATACTGCAACTTGCTGCTGACTTTTTTTGAATACTTTGAACCCTCTCTGCTCTCGCAGGTTTTAAGAGTTCATTTGTTTGTTTTAACTGTAGCCAAGGTGGAAAAGGTGGAAATGTTTTACATGGTGTTTCACTACATAATTTATTGTGAATAAAAATGAATGGATTTTTCCTTCAACTAATTATTACCTGCAAAATGTTTGTATCAGAGCATTTGTCAGAACGAAAAATGCAAAAAGAAGCACTTTGACATTTGAGTGTCATTGCGTTTTTTAATTTTTTATGGAAAGCATGTCATACTTTGAGACTTCTTCATCTTTTGAACCTCAAAATTATTTCTCAGATACAAATATCTTTTAAAAAATAATTAGTTTCTTTATCTCAGTTTAAGCTAAGCAGTATTTTTGCACAGTACACAATCATTTTCACAGCTGCCAAAATACAGCTGACAATAACAATACACAGGCAAATGTAATTCTCTGTATATATTAACTGAGGTGAAAGAAAAAGAAACTAATCCAAAAAGGACATAAAGTATGTTCTCTCACAGGGGAAAGAATGTAACCTTAATTCGAGGCCCCCTTTTTTAGGAATACAGTGTCTAGTACCAGTACCTGGAAGTCTTTAAATTAAGACTGTGCATCTTTGTAAGAGATAGACTCTACCTCAAACATAAGTTATGACTATTCCTAAAAACTGCTGTGAGGTTCTCTATACGTATTCATTATGCAGGACGTAAGGCTAAAGTATTCAAATTGAACCTCTGGCCTGAAATAATGAATTTTAAAATTTATTAATTCAGGTATTTTTCTCATTCACAAAAATGATAATGCTACAGAAAATAGTGACGGAACCCCCTTTTTAAGTATAGAAATGTTTGCCAAACTATTGCATATTTATAATCAAAATGGAAAGGAAAACCACTGAATTCAAAGGACTGAGAAAAAGAAGAAAAAAAGCCAGAGCTTTTAACAAAAATAAATCACTATTTTAAAAATAACTGTATTTTATTTCAATGGCTATGAAGTAGTAATAAAAACATGTGAACTTCGGGATAAAGAGAGTAAAGATATTGAAGGAAATAAACTACATCTTTTCAGTGTTCTTCCCAAAAAGGTTTGCATGCTACTAAAGAGGTATCAACAATCCAACCAAACATTATCACTGTTATTTTACGCCCAAATTTTCTGGTTCTGACGGATGCTTTATCTATTGAGTAATACACAGACAAATGCTGTACTCTGCTCAATGACTTGGAAAACTTTAAGGCAGTGACTAGCCATGAAAACACAAACCCGGTGCATACATAGAAATAATTTATCTGCTTTAAACTAACATTTTCATTACCTATTTTATTTAGCCAATGTTTAAAACGAGTTATCATATGAAATCAATAAATAATATTCCATATCAGAGTGACTCATACTGCAGAATTTTTTCAGGGGCCATAGAACAAAATCATTTGGCAGCAATGCTTTGCAAATTAGGTTGGAAGAGAAAATTATCAAGGAAAATAGATAACCTTCTTCTAAGAAAGAGTCTGAATGCTACCACAAAGTACCAAACAAAACTAGAGCAACTAATAATTAGAAGTTTGAGATACTCTTTGCCTCAAAAACTTTTTGCTTTTTTTGCTTTTTGCTTTTTTTTTTTGCAGTAAAACTAGCCATTTAATTTTACAAAGATTTTTGGTGACTCTTCTTCAAATTAGTAAGGATAGTTTAGTCATTCTTATGATTTTCATTCTGTAATCATTCATTTAGTTAGTAGAAATATATAAAAAAATAAAATACTCAGTTGTGCTATATACTGAGAATGGTCAACAGAATCGAATTCTGACGGTCTTAAAACAAAAGATTATATTGTATACTAGTTCATACTCCTTCATAAATTACAATCTGGTGTCCACTGAGACTGTCAGTTCATGACTAATTAATATGTCCCAGTAGTCTATATAATGAATGAAGCAGAAATAAGATATTCACATCCTACGATGAAGAGATAATGTTACAATAATGATCATCTTTGACCCTTAAATTAAGAAAAATTTCTACACATAAATATTTTAGTGAATAAATATCAGTTTGAGGTGTCATTAAGTAGTGACTTTGCAAATTTTAATTCAGAAACAAATTCAGATACAGATCTTAATATTATAACTACTTTTTAAATAAAAAAGTTATAATTTCATGAGGTTATAATTTTAAGTATTAGTTTAAATGCCTATTACACTGAAATATTACATGTAGACATGATTGAATAGTATGTTTAAATAGTAATGTGTATTTTTATATCTATATGGACTAAGCAGCATTAAGGAGAGGTTCTTGCTTAGTTAAGGTGCTATCGAAGAAAAAAATCATTTAGTTTCACATAGCTGTAGAACAAAAAATTAACCAAGTCTAACTGAACAGATGTGACTAACGAAATTGAAGTTTGCTGCATGACATTTATGTTGACACTGCAATCAACTACACATTAGGAAATTCATAAATATAATCTCTTTCTATTTAAGGACATCTGACAGGCAGCAATGAAGATAATTCTTTATAAATTAGCTGGGTTCCCTATTGCTAGAAGCAGTTTTGAAAGGCAAGCAATGCTAAAAGTAACCACACATATCACTACCTTATTCAGGATCAATGTCTTCAATTTAAAAGTATGTCAATGCAATATCTTTTATGCTTATTGCAGAAGGCCACTGTAAAGCAATTTTTAAAAAAAAAATTGGAATCTTGTATATAATTCTCAAGTCTTAATTTCTCTGTATGCCACGGATGTTAATAATTTTATTACTGAAATGATGTAAAGGGCAAGAATATGGCTGACTTTGTATTTTCTGGCTTACTACACTGGAAAGACTTTGTGCAGCGTCCTTCATAGTAGGAGTTCTAGAAGCCTGTCCTGCTTTTTCTGTTTAAGTGTACAACATCTTTATTCAGAAAGGAAAGTATATATAATACAGCAAACAGATGCATCTGTGTAGGGTCCCATCGTACTCTGCCTACACACGAAACACAAAGGCAGTCCTTACTCCAAAAATAGTACAATCCCACAGGAGTGTACTTTCTAGCTTTTTGAAGAAAAGAAAATAGTTACATACCTGATATAAATAATCCTCAAATACAAAATAGTAGTCATCATTGCTTGCTGTCAGCTTTACATCCTGTAATCAAAAATGGAGCCGTCTTTAGCCAAAAAACATCTTCCCAGACTCCTACCACTGTGTTTAGTTTCTATAGAAGACTCTGTGTCACCACTGAATCATGAAAGAGCTGTAGTTAAGCATAGACTACATATTTATAAATTAAAAAATTCTATGTTAACTTGATGGTTAAAGTACTAAGAAGTGAAACTTGAAATGCAGCTGTGGGACCCCAGAGCTTTCTTCCTTGCGAAACCACCTATTCCTTCAAATGAAGTTATTGTTACTTTATGACAACAGCTCAGGTCAAACAAATGTCTTACATAAAAGCCAACACAGGCACAAGGAAAGAGTTTACAAGAAGAGATTCATACTAATTATCATTACACTCCTTAAAACCAAACTATGTAACATTTATACTGTGTGTAAGTATCATTTGAGTATCACTGGTGTGATGAGTACATAAATCACTTAATCTCTGTTTAGTAAATTACTTACTTTGTAAATCAGGCTGTCCACTAAAAGGTCGTGCTGAATCACATTTGACTTGAGTTGTTCATAATATAAGATATCCTAAAATTAAAAATATCATCATCATCAGTCTCAGACATAACATTAATTTATATTTGAACTAATGAACTGAATTTAAGGTTTTTTTTAATTTCTAAGCATGTATACAGCTGAAAAACTCACTGCATTATTAATGATATTTGAGATATTATCTCTTCTTTAGATAATTAATAAAATAATAATGAAGGAACTAGTTCAAACTAAAGATCATGTTTTCCAACCTTTGGGTCTCTCTAAAATTGAAACCTTTTCAATGCTCAAAATCATTATGCTGTTTTTCCTTTGTTACCTCCTATTTTCATGCACCTCTTCACCAATAAGTTCTGTCATATCTTCTAGGATTAGTGAGTTGCTGCAGTTATTTGATGTTAATCTAATATGAATGTCTGAACAGTATAAATTTATGAAAAGATGAAATGATAAATATATTAAAAAATCTTGTGCAGGATACACAGAACTCAAGAGCTTTTTTTAAACTCCAATTACTTCCTGAATGTCTAGAGAACATAAATGAGGGTGAAATGAAGGGGAAGAATCAGAATAAGCTTTTGCTTATTCTATCCCTTTCTTCTTAGAAAAGACTTGCAAAGGTGAAAAAAGAATATCATGCTATCATCGTGTAATCTCTAAATCCAGAAATACCTCTCTGCTATTACTCCCACAAACGCGTAACAATTTCAGATGGATTTAGAAGAACTCATAAACTGATTAAGCAGTACAAAACTCCTTCCCACTTCAGAAAATTATTTTGATTTCAATGTGTCTCTATGGACTCCACAAAAATACTTGTATATTCCAAGCTGCATATTAATATTTACTGATGATTTATTTGCAAAAACACTGGAGTAAGGATTTAAAGTAAAAATGGTAAGTAAGATGAAATTTTGAGAGGGAGAGAATGGAAAGAACATGAAGAGAAGGCTACAGAACATTGTAACTGTGCTTTGTATTAATCCAAAACTGAGAAACAGTGAATAGTATACAGGTAGAAACTATTACAATTAATATATTATTAAACTGTTAAGTTGAAATGAGGACAAAGCTGTCTGTATTAAGTAGTGATAGCTACCACAGAGAAAGATATTTACATTTTTCTTTCTGAGAAATAAAAATGGAATGTATAAATACTACACTATTTCTTTATGAAGGATCAGATATAAATATTTACTAAAGGTAAATTATTTGCAGTATGAATGTAGCATTTTGTTCTAAAAAGCTAGGGAAATCTACTCTAATATTCAAGACCCAAATTTGAAGCATTATTACTGTAGTCTAACTAAATGTAACACTGCCAAATGAAGGGGGTTTTGCCATTTCAAATGTCTGTATATATTAGAACAGAAGGAGCTAATAAAAAAAAAACAGCAAAACTAAACTTCCTTTTCATGCTAGGCAGACTGCATGACTAACTGCTTCTGTTGTACACACAAATACTCCTGCATTAGAAATGATACGACGAAACTCACGGCTACAAGAGTACTAGATAATGCAACTTCTAATCCACTGTAACTTGAGAAAGAGAATCTACAACCTCATGTTCTCCTGTTACCATCTCCTGGCTTTTGGTTCTCTAGAACTACCTTGAACAATTGCTAAAGGCTATCTGGAAGTGGAAGATGAAACTGGTATGAAGGAAGAGAGTAATCTTTTATCTCACGCATATAGAGCACACTTTAAATTTATATGCATAAACAAGTTTCCTTCTTAAAGTACTTTCATTTGAGGGCAGACAGCTGCTCCAAGCCACAAGTTAATGTTATCACTAGCCCAGTGTTCTATGCTAACCATCTCCTTCCTGAATTAGAAAGCCATCCAATTATGTTTTGCATTTGCTTACAAGAGTCCACAGATTTCCCTACTATTATTAAAATAATTGTAAAACCACAACTAAAAACTAATCATTTAAGTACAAGGTCCATTCATCTGAACAGCCAGAATAACTTGGTATTAATTGCTGCTGATTTACACTTAGAACAGACTGAGTGACTTGCTATGCAAGGAATGACTTTACTGAATGTGTGAAGAACAGATTTCAGTACATGAAAAAAATATTCATAAGTGATGCCCTACTGTACTGACTTCATGAGTTTAGAATGCTAGTTTCAGTGCAGTTTTGTTTATGGCATCATACTCAACTGATTGTTACGTTATTAATTTCTTAAAATGTTTATTAGCTTCCTATGCCTTAATTCAACTGCATCATTAACTGAAATGTCAAGAATCATATTAATTGTAATTATGCATAAATTACAGTTTATGCCTATAGCCAGCAAACAGTATCCACCACAGACGAAAAACAGAAAACTGGTGAAATAAATTTAAATTCCCACCCCTGAGATTTGTGCATTGATTTTAAAAACCAATCTACTACTTAGAATATGGGGCAAGCTCTGAGTTAGAACGGTGATCTGAATTACTTAAGCTTAATCAATAGGCTGTACAATTTCTGAAAAATATATGCTTTCCAGTTTTCCTCCTTAATTTGTTTCTGCTGGGGTAAATATTTCAAGCAATTAAAAAGATGAAAAGAATAAGCAACCTGATGTTTAGGGCACTGTCTTAAAAGAGACTAGAACTGGGCTCGGAACTGTCAGCAGCTCGCAGAAACAGAATGGAAGTTCTTTCTAACTCAGCTGATTTTAAATAAAAAGGGTCAACAGTTCATCAACTTTTCTTTTTTCAGAAATAGTTTCTCCTTTGCTCTTACAAAAAGCCACCAGGCCAACTTGGTCATTTCTTGGAAAATCAAACGCCGTTTGCGGTTGCTGTTGTAATTTCAGCATGAACTAAAATTTCAAACAACACTCAAAACTCTACCCTGAAAAAATAAATAGCAAATCTACATTGCAAATATTAGCAGAGTAAAACAATAGTTAAATATTTTAATAGTTCAATAATTTAGTAAAAAGACCAGAAGGACAAGCTGTCCACCTGAACTAGAACTCATGAGAAAAAGCTTGGGAAACAGATCAGAAATTACTAAAAAGGGTCTTGCAAGGCAAACCCAATCTTAACCATTCTAGGAATAAAGGTTTTAACTCATTACTTGTCATTCATTTTCCTTAAATTCTGACTGTCATGATTCAAGTCTGAGCTTGGGAATCACTCCAGTTTTTCAGTTGCAACTTGTCTACAAGAGGATCTTGCCCGTGCCTCTTGTGATTCATGCTGTATTAATAAACTTATTCCTTATATCTGAATCATAAATAATATTGGTCACAGATTTTCTTTCAAGCCATGTGACTCTCTTGCTCATGATCAGTTTTTTTCACACAGTAAGGAATATTTTTAAGATTATCACTCAGGCTTCAGAAAAGATTCAACTCTCATTTTACTATTTTATTGTCTATATTTCTTCCTTGAGATGAGACAACTATGAGCAAGTTTAAGTGTCCAAAAATGTGATACACCTCTCAGCCTAAAATATTTTCAATTACGAAACTAAAATTTTGTCATTTTCATCTGGTTCAACCTTTCTTTTCTGTCTGCCACATCTTAACATAAATTTGATTTGTAACCATTTTCCTTTTTAAAAACATGTTGCATTTTTATAGACTGTAGCTTTTCTCAAAATCATATATATTTTTTTACAATACATTCATCTTTCCAAGCTGAAACAAAGTACATTTCAGGATTGCAGCACCCAGCCCTCTTGACCTTACAAAGCACATACCAAAATTTCCACCCAAAAGAATCATACTGTATTCACTTGAGAACATAAAGGAAAGGGCTCTGAAAGTAGCTCACAGGCAAGAGAGAACAGTGTCTTTCAGCAAAGCTAGTTTAAGCAGAATCTGGTGAGTCACCTGCTTTGCAATTAAGCTCTGGGATAGTCAGCAGCCTCTGGGCAGGCACAGTACACCTGGGCCTGCCATGAAATCCCTGGCACCGGAGCTGTGCTCTCACTGCTTTCACTGCAGGCAGGTCATGATTCATTTTTAGCTTACCCTCAACACATGATTGCCTCTCAAACCTAATACAAGAAATGAGTGGGTGAAGCATAGAACTAGGAATATGAAGAAAGATTGACATTGGGGAGTCTAGAAAGGAGACGCTAAGATTTGTGGATGAAGCCTAAAGAATAGCAGCCAGCATTAATTTGGTGAGTTGTATATTTTGGAGCAGAAGTACCAGAAACAAGCACGAAACAAAAACATAGTAAGATTACATAAAGAGATAACGTCCAAAATAGCTGGAGTCCTTCCTGGCAAATCCTTGAAGAGGATCCAAAGCTTATTCTGCTTTTATCAGACATGTATGAAATCTACTTGTAAGGTACATCTTTCTCTAGTGAAAGATCATGACAATCCATTACTGCTGCTGGCTTCTCTGCTGTCTGAATGGTACAGTGGGAACCTTAGACTAGTGATCCTAATCTAAAAAAAACCTTCTGATAAGGCACAGAGTTACATAATGCTCCATTATGAACTTACGCCTTACCTATTCTATTAAGTTTTTAAACCTAGGAAATTACATTTAGTAAAAGCCGTAGTAAAGCAAAGCATCACTAATTCCTGCATGCTGGAATTTTCAGAATTAAGATTTACTTTCATCCCATTAACAGGAAAAAAAGCCTATGCAATAATGAACAATTTTGTTTTCTAAGCACTGCTTGAATAGCATGCAGTGAATAACAACAGGGTACAACACTGAACAGAATAGAAGAGTATTAAACAGATTCTCAGTAAGTGTGTGCCATCCATTTTGAGCAATCAATGAGGTAGACAGGAAAAAACTGTGACGGTGTGATTCAAGGTCACAGTATAAAATATATACATACACACAGCAAACTGGACTGTTTGCACAGACAATAATAACTGTGATACTATTCAGCTTTGAAATGTTTGATTTTGCAACCCTCAAAATGATCTTTTAACACAGTTCCTCTAAAATGTACCATTACAAATGAAAACCAACCAACAATTCATTGCCAGGTGTTTCTAAATAATCCCGCATGTAGAACTTACAGTTTATCATTTTTACAATTATGATGCTAGATTGCTATTATCATCCCTTGCTTGGCTGTATATTAGCTTTATATAGAAGCTGAGCTTTACTGAATAAAATTTTCCAAACAACACTGGATGCTATCACACATAATGCTGCCCATACCAAGCCCTCATAATGTTTTAAAGAAAGGAAGAGTTATAGATTCATACAGCTATAAATGTGGTAGAGCCTAAACTGCAGATCAGAAATATTACAGCAAGAAATCTCTGCAACCAGACAATTCAACTCCAGCAGATAAACAGTACACAAGAGTTAGAGAAGTGTTAGATAAATCAATAAAGTCCACATGAAATACAGCAGCTCATAAAACAGCTGCATGTGTTTGAAAACTGCTTTGCTATACTTTACAAAGAACAAAGCAGTGTATTCAAGTATATGCAAGAACATCTCAGGGTGTTGGCATTCTGGCAGTAGTTACAGCCTTACTTAAGTGAAACACTAGTAAATGCAATGCTTAAAATGAACTATGGACATCCAGCTTATAAAATAGCTACAGTAACCCATGTGCTGTACTGCCTGATCTATGGGCAGCCTGCTAGGTCTCAGTCTTTCTGAGCCTATCCTCAGCCTATCGTTTTAGTGCATTTATAGTTTTAGTACCCAAAGTCCATAAAACAGCTGTAACTTAGAGCCCTGGATAACAAATACTATACCATGTTATACAAAGATAGTCTGAAAGTAAGATAAAAGGATCCGATGGCTGTTGCATTAGACGACACAGTTTCAACTTAGCATGAAATGATTACACTCATATGCACTTACATCATCAGCTTAGAGGATTTTCTCTAACATAGCATATCTTGCCCACAGACTTGATAATTTCTGTTCTTTTTGGGAAGGGAGAGTAGATTTTTTTATTTTACTGTTTTCCAATACTTTATTTCAACAATCTCAAAGTAATGACAAATTCACAGTCTGTATCACTTCACCCACCCTTACCATTTTTTCTTGATGTTATCATTGCCAGTTTTCAGCCACTTATCCTCATCTTTATAGAATTCTTTCAGAATCATCGCAAAATATTGTATAACCAATAATTTCCTGCACAGAGTCTACACAGTCTACACAGTTCAGTCTCAGAGCTCTGGACCCTGCAGGAAGTCTCCTAAAGGAGAACATCTAGTGCACTGAATCTCAGAATAATGTATGTGCATATAGTTTATTTTTCTTCTTCATCTACAGTTGATGACTGTCATTTGCTAATGTACACAAAGTTATCTCAAGGTAAAATATTATGTCAACAAGAACCTATTAGCTGCCTAATAGCATGCAGCTATTAGCTGCATGTGACATAAGTGTCCACATGCATACTTGTAAGAAGTTGGAGCTGAATTACCTTTTATTACTCCGCAAGGGCACATACCTGAGCCTAATACACTATTCTCTAGCTTACTCTAGCTTAAATTGAGTTAATAACCTCATAGCAGGACTAACCTTTTCAGAATGTCTAAAATAGTCACACTTCATGCATAGTATAAACACATACTACAAAAAACTATAAACTAGAGTTAACTTTTAAGGCACCTAACAGTATGGCCGACAGAATAATAGACAGCTTATTCCTCTTTAAAAAAGGTAAGTGACTTTAATAAATCTATTTCTGTAACATGCTTTTAAGCGAATATAAAACGAAGTATTTTGTTTTTCTGATTATCTTGACTTTCAGTGACCAAAACAGAATACTGGCTTTTTTATTCAATTATTTTTTGTTTTCCACTTTAAGATAGAGATGCTCTTAGAGCATGCAACATTTAACAGAATATAAAATAGATGTAATGTAACCAACAACATTAATTCCACACCTTTAATATACCTGCTCTCATAAAGGGAAAGATTTCTAAATCTAGTGTTGAGCATCTTAAGACATAAAATTCAATCTTTTATTTGCCAGAAACAAAAGCTTGTTTTATCTTTTTTAAAAAGGAATAAACTAAGTAATTCTAATACCGGACCAAATTAATTCCACTCCTTAGGTAAGCTGTCAATGACCAAGATTTACATTTGTTTTTAAGGACCAGATCGTATGATCGTACTACATAGTTACCAATAAATGCCCCAGTATTACAAGAAAATGGTCACATCCTCAAAGGACGTGAGATACTGTAAAATGGTCACATTTATGAGCAAATTTACATGTATGTATTGTAATTTTTATTGCAATAAAAGCCTTGCATCAAAGTATTCACAGTTCCGCAAAGACTTAAACAGGGATTTAACTTTTTAAGGTATATTAGAAATACTGACTATCGCATGGCTTCAGATACTGCAAAAGATTTCATTGTCGAGGACCTACATCAAATACAAGGTATTGGGAAAAACTGCTGGTGTACAAGGGAGTATGAAAACAATCAAACAATCCACATCTTGTTAGTTCCTCTTTATGTCTTTTTGATTGTACATATGTAGAGTATGTGCAATAATATATAAAGCAATTTACAAGATATGTACATGCATACAATGACAGGTTCGAATAGCCAGTTCCTTTGTAAAAACTTAGCAAAGATAAGAGAGGTTCAGTCTTCTTTCCAGGACTTTTTTCTTGTCCCCTACTGAAAAAGTCAGCACCACGTAGGAATTCTGCAGGAGCTAGCCAGATCAACTGAATAGTTTGTTCTACAGTATTTTGCTCATGTATCTGTTAAAAAATTATTGAAGAGCCTAGAAGACTTCACCACAGCATACAGTTTTTTACAGGCAAGTGTATTTTTCTCAATGTAAGAGACTTTCTCAGCAAGTCTGTGACAAGTCAGAAGAGCATTCCTAGTTTGGAAAAAGGTCACTGAAAGATAGGTGCTTGCACTTCTGTGTATTCACCTAGTCTTCCTATTTTACTATCACTTTGCTCCTTACCTCTGCCTGATTAGAAATATTGAGAATGAGGGCCCACAGATCAGCTCGGAGTGCAGTTGGACATCCCTGACGAACATATTGTTGAGCTGCAGCACTATCTTGCTCTGCTAAAACTGTAAGAAACAAAGCTGTTAATGAATTAATGTAGTTTAAGACTTCCAAAGTTTATCAAATACTTTAATTTTTAACTTTACAAAGTGGTCTGGTTTCCACAATGCAATTTTCAAGTAGTTGCCTGGGAAGCAAAGCAGTTAGTATTAATAAGCCAGGCTGTACTAGCTTCTGTCATAAAATAGCACTCAGAGTACATATCCTCAGAGTATGTATCTATGACTTTACCAAGGCTCATTGCAGCTAGTAGGCTGGCCTTAAGTGGAACAAGCAGCCATATACAGCCACAAAATACTCCAGGGCTATACTATGAGGGCTATCTCAGCTCAAATAGGAGATGACCACTCATTCTGGGGTTTTTGCCTCCCCTGTTTTTATGTTAACTATACAAATATCTTCACAGGTAACTGTGGGGCAAGAGTTTTCCATTTCAGAGTGTACTGTCATGTTCTCTAGTACTCTGGAGGATAAAGACTTTCCTTCTCGAAACATTTTGGTTTTCCTTCAGATTGATACAAAACAAACTGTTGATAGAAAACAAACCTATCTACTGTTGACAGGTTTGCTGAGATGGGTCAATGTTGTGAAGCTTTAGGGTACGCTGTCACAAGGGCCTCATCCTGAATACAATACTGTACATACCTTGGAGCAGATTATGTCATTCCTTACATAAATCTATAAAACTTGAAAGGCATGCATCTTTAGCTATCCTCATCTGGTAGAAATGTTGTTTCCCATCGAGGTTTTGTGAGTAACTCTAACCTCACATCTCAAATGTCTTTCACAACCAAGAGAGAGTTGGAAGGATATTTCTGTGAGATTATCTAGACATTAGATAGGTGACATGCCAGTACTCAGAATTTTCCAAATTTTTCTCAAATCTCTTGGAAACAACTTGCTTCTCTAAATTTCACTATATTTGAATTTCACAGTATTTGCCCTGACATGACTTAGAAGGATGAGGTTTGGAATTATAAAACTATTTAATTGATTTCTCTTCCCTTCCCTCTCTTTTAAAATACTGAATAGACCAGTTTGCCAATTCTCTGTTTAACCTGCAGTGCTCTAACACAGATGGTGTGTGATCTTTGTTTACTAAATGAAGAGGGAAAAAAAAAAAAAAAAGCATTCCTATATTCACTACAAAATTTTAGAAAAGACTGTAAGTCATCTCAGTCTCTGCGAATGTTTATCTGACATTTTCCTACTGATACGTAAAACATTAAAAAGTAGTTTTGCTATATAAAAGATGGGTTTTACCAAATACAATAAATAAAATTCCTCAGACTTGGCAATACATCTAATATAAAAGCAAAATCAACACATCAGCAGCAACCAGAGTCATAATCAACATCCAGCAGAGCAAGCATAGGATTCCCCCTGAAGGAACTGAGATTTCAGTTTATGGTCAAGACTCTTAACTTACATTTTTACAAAATTTTGTGTCTTTGCAGATAGAAAAAGCTAAGACAATATTTGTAATAGAGGCTGCTTTACACATACAAGAGAGGAGGAGTAAGAATTACACTGTGGAGTTGAATGAATGGCTCAGAAAGTCTGGATGGGGAATTTATCTGGAAGAACAGGAAAAGAAGAGAAAGAAGGACAGTAACCTAATGAGTTGCTCTTGGATCAGAACGCAGACAAGGAGGGAGAGAAAAAGGACCACAAAAGGACAAGTAAGAAAGCAAAAAAGGTCACTCTTTTGTTAGTGCACCAAAAATAAAAAGGGATGGAGGACTTCCAGGATGGTAGCCTCTTGACTTTTTTCTTTGATGGTGATAATGTTTAGCAGGAGTCACAAGAGACAGTGAGGAGCAGCTATCAGTGGATTTCAAACATTCTATGAAGAGAAGAAGAAACATTTAATGTTTCTTCTATAAGCAAACTTGAGCTAATGAATGATTATTGCTTTATCTCTCCCTTTCTTTTGTAGATTATTTCTTAATCTACAAAAAAACCCCAGAACTTCCTCAGAAAAAGACATATACAGAGACAAACAAGTGAATTTTCCATAGTGACTAAGTGCTGCAATATTTACAGCAAGTTCTGCAATTTCAAATAACCATTAAAAAGACTCTGTTCTGACGCACAGGCATAAATCCCATTACACTAATGAGAACTTTGTGTGCAGAGAAGGGAGTCCTGAGTGTTTAGATTTTAAAAGTAAATTCAATAGTGGCATAAGTTAAGTTATGACCAAAAAGTTATGTCTCTATGCTTCCCATTTCATTTTTAATGAAATATCTGTGGAGCTATTTATTTTGTAACTACTGCAAATGCTTGCTTTGCTGTCTCTTGTCTAAATTACAACCTTATTACTGACTGTCTCTTTTACAAGGGTATTACTGACAATGCTTTGTGTTCATCTGTCTAAATTCTTAAAATTCTAAGAGATACATGTAACTGAGATA
The DNA here is from genome assembly GCF_000710305.1 of Buceros rhinoceros silvestris. Taxonomy (NCBI): domain Eukaryota; kingdom Metazoa; phylum Chordata; class Aves; order Bucerotiformes; family Bucerotidae; genus Buceros; species Buceros rhinoceros. Next base: position 7,802 of record NW_010389908.1, on the reverse strand, counting down.
GAAATTTACTAAATGCATTCCTAACTACTCACAGTTTATTATAGATGAAAACAGATCCATACCTTTCTGTCCAACACGTACATGTTCATTTTCAAAGAACTCTAGAAAAATCAATAGAAAAAAATGGTAAAAAAATGAAAAAAAAAGATACTACAGCTAACGATGTATTTTGTATTTTTACCACACACATTACATTCCACTGATTTTTACTCCTAATGCCACTAAAAATTAACTTACATCAGCATCAATGTTCTTTTTCAAAAACTAAGAAGAAATAATACTACAGAAATTTTTTCTTGTCTGAAGGACACAAATACCAAAGCAGCTCTATACACCATAAACCTAAACTTTCAATTAGGTAAGTTTTTACTTAAAGAGAAAAATCGCTTGATACTATAACTTTTTCAATTTTTGTATGGAAAGACCATTTAAAAACCTATTTCTTCAGGAATACATGCCTACATGGAAAACCAGCAGAAAATATGCACTATTTAGGCTACTGATTAATATATGGATATTTTCTGTAATATTTTCTTTAGTTTGTTACTTAAAAGATATTTAAATATATGCCTATCTGTTTGCTGGCTTAACATTTATTGATATTTTCTGTATTTTTGAAGATAGGCAGTTTGGTTTTCTATACCTGGATGTATTCAAACACACTGAACTTAACATGTTTTCAACTTCAGCTGATGATTTGAAATCTTCTCCAAATCTGACCCTTCATATTTGCAATGTTTTCTATTACTAGCTCTGTTTTTCCTAAGAAAATCACTACAATCATAGTTACAGAACAAATATTTATGGTTTATCATGGGAAAAAATACTTGATAATTGTAAAATATTCTACTCATTAGTGTTCTATTGAAATGACTGAAGCACAGCATTAGCTAACCAGGAGGCACTTGTGCTGAATCATCAATTCCCAGCTGTCCTATATTTAAGCCTAGTTCACTGAAGTCTTCTTTCTGAAAAGAAACAAAACCATAAAACAGCAATTAACAATGTTTAATTTTCTAAATCACTAGATATTCAGAAGAATGAAAGGCTTAATGTGAATATTCTCTAAATCAGCTGTAGTTCTTTTAAATGCATACATTCAAAACATGCGTTCAGGTTTTCAAAGAGAAGAATCTCACATCAATTCTTACTCTAGTTCCAGTTCTAGGTCCCAGGTTTCGTGTCAACTGTGAGCTACACCTGGATGTTACGAAGTGGTGAATGAAAGACCAGGTTAAGGATCTCTAATTCCAGGCTCTCTTCCAAGCCAGTGCAAGTTTCTCTACTAGCATAGAATCCACAAGAGCCTTATCAGTGAAGCATTAAGAAGAGCTCTCCTATTTTCCAACCGTAACACTAGTGCCCAAGCATTTCCTTTGGTTTAAAATCTGACAATAAAGGAATTTAAAACTACTTTGAGAAGAAAATCAGAAGCTGACTGATTGTCAGGTTTCTGATCCTGTAGAGTGTAAAGTAAAGCTATAGCATTAAGATAAACTACATATTTAAAGTTTCTTGTACAGAAAATAGAGTGAATAACATGTACAGAAGCGTATTTTTGGCACAAATCAAACCTGTGTGGCATATAATGAAAACTTTCCTACTGGCAGATACTTTACAGTTCATGTTTTATTTTTCATTAAAAATGTCTTTTTATAAATCTTTTTAATGCTCTGTGTTTTAACTACATATTTAGATTGATTCTCACTTTTATAATGAGAAACTTACCATGGTACTAATTTACTTCCTTATTGTTTAGACTCTCATTCATTAGCAAGGCAAATTAATACTTATAAAAACCTCTTATAAGAAAAAATATACTTACCAATTCTGGAATATCTTTAACTTTTAGAGGAACCTGGATTAGCCCCAGATGATTTCTGAAACTAGGCTGTTCTCCATTTTCATAATTTGGGTTTCGAAGATTCATCAGTACCTTAAAAATGGTAGCTCCGTTATTCCTTGAAAATTCCATTATTCCTTCAGAAATTTACATTCAGAAATCTTAACATCAGCAGTATTTCAAATAGTACATTCAGCATAGTAATACTTCCTGCAACTATCACATACATAGGCCCAAATTATCAAACTACTTCTCAATATTTTCAAAATCAACAAGAAGCCAAATTTTTAAGGAAGCAAACCTATTCTTCTTTGAAAAGTAAGCTCAAATTATGAAATAAAAAAGCGGAATTATTTTTTCTGTATGGGATTAAGTGCTGGTTACACAGTAATGCCTTGACTAAAATTCACTTCCTCATCAAAGCTACTCGAAAGCCAAGATTATATTTCTGACAGCTACAATATCCAGGATATTCTTCAGTATTACTCATTTCTGAAAGGATTTTTACACATATTCTTACACTGGCAATCTTACGTGGCTTTCAATCAAAGTCTTGCATAATTTGTTACTAAAATAATTTCTTACTAAATAAAAATACACCAAAATAACTTCTTTCATTTTAGAAAAAAAAAATCTATAGAATTGAAAACCTAAAGGAAGGATATAATTAAAGGGACAAAGAATCATAATGTCAACATAAGTAACTGTGATTTATAAAGGAATTTACAGTCTCTTACATACTGTTAGTCCATGGATATCGATTTTGATATTACGATGTTGAGCTGGTAAGGACTCTTTATAAGATGAACTTTCAGCTCTTACTAAATTCTTTCACAACATCCTATCTCTAAAATTTTCAGTCTTGTAAGTATTCTAAAACCATATAACCTCACTGTCAGGCTTGTAAATTAAAAGATTCATGTACGAAACTGCAAACTCTGAAAAGAAAACAGTATAAAAGAAAAAGATAGTAACCACAAGGGTCACTGTATAAGGCTAAAATAAAGATGGATTTATTTACAGATTCAGGACAAAATACACAAATTGGCTGTTAGTTCAGTTTCAGAAAGCAGAATAATTGAAATTTTTTAATATTATTATCACTAACTGAACAAGAGGAGCTCTTTAGAAACGTAATAAAATGGATAAAAAGTTTATTGTTGGATTCAGAAATACGTTCACAATTCAAAGCCATGAAACAACTTACACTTGTCAGAAATACTATAAATCTCTACAAAAAACATTAAACTCGCACTGAATCATGTAGAAATATGAATACATTAATTCTGACTGATAACTCAGTATTAGACTAAAGTTTTATTCTGTAAATTAGAAGGCCATCTAAATTGTATAACTATACTGTCGTCATGCTCTAGATGATTTGTTTCTTGTGTAACTCACAGGATATAAAAGATACAGATTTTTTTTAATTTTGTTTTCAGTAACATTTAAATACAAAATCTCCTACTGTGTCAGTATTTCACTGTCATCAACAATATTTATTGTCCAAGCCTATTCTAGGTATGGCTGGTAAAGCAAGTTCTGTGCTTGAACCATACAAAATGATGAGTAATACTGTCATTTCTGAGTTTAAGGATTCAGCAGTCAAATTTTTAAAATAGTTTGGTTTGGTTTGATCACAGACAAAAGCCTCCTAATTCCACACAGTTCTGTTCCATGTTTGATTTTTCACAATCTTCATAGATGACCTAGAATTTAAATCGCATACAGGTCTACTATCTACTACCAAACAGTCTATCAGCTTCACATATTGCAATTTATTAGATCAACATATTGCAATTTAAAATGTAAAATGACTTATGAAGTCAGCTGGAGAATTGCTCTCAGAGGAAAAATATTAGCTCCAAACTACTCTTTGGAGAGAAAAATCTTTATTATACATACAAGTTAAAACTGCAATTAAAAAAAAGAGAAAACAGTGTTTTGTTTTTTAAACAAAATATGGAGTCATAAAAAACAAGCCAAATTTGCTATAAAGCACAAATTGTTTGAAATACACTTAACAAATACCTTTCCCACTTCACATAAAAGACAATAATGGATGCCAGTCAATGGCTGAATCGTTGTTTCATAAATGCTTACCTCAAGAAAATCTTTGGGTGCATAAACAGGCCTGAAGAGACTTAGATCTGAAATAAGATTTCAACGATGCTATGTTAAAGACAAGGGATTAAAAAAACATGCCATTTTTCCATACCTGTAACACAATCTAGTAACTTCAATTACATTTTAGAGCAAAGATTAAAATAACATTGTCATAGATATCATGGCTACAACCACCACATATTCTCCAAGATTATACTACCATTAGTACCTTAGTTTTGTAAACCCCAAGTAAGTGATCAGTAGTCACTGGAAGGTTTTACTTATTCCACAGAATTCTTTAGATTAAACCATTCTTAGAGATGGGAGATATATGATATTCAAAAGAGGGGTTTTTTTTAAACAGTATAGACTATTGAATTAAACCTACTGCTCTCAACTAAAAAAAGTGACTAGTCATAAACAATGCCTGAAAAGTATTTGACATTGCAGAGGTGGTACCATGATACAAACTAGTACATTTGCAAAACAGTTTCTTTCAAGGAACTTGCATATGAAGTAACAAGGCAGTTAGCCTTGCTCTCCCAAAGAATGTATGACTGACTGTTCTGTGCAAGTCTGAGCTTATAATAATTTAATTAATTATCCATAGTTCTGAACAGTTTCTTCCTATCAGCCTGAGTTTACAATAAGAGGAGCTGTGCCCTGGCTGTATAAATCTCTGAAGCACTGGAATAAAGAGCATTATACCATAACCTCTCAGTGACGATTCGAAGTTCATACAATAACTTGAAACAAAGTAACAATGAGATGAATATTTATTTATTCATAACCATTACCAATGAGAAAAAAAGATTGAAATCAGTTTACCTTGAAGTCATTAAATTCATCTTTGACTGATAAGATGTATTTGCTATTTTTCTACATACAAAATTCAATGCACATAAATTTAGTTGACCTTACCTGGCTCATCAGTTCCCATTTCATTCCATTTATTAAGCAGTTCCTTCTGTTCACTTACAGGCCTCTGAAAGACACAACAATGTAACTCTTCTTATTTTAACAGAATGAGAAAAAAACTTTCCCATTTCAAATTCATAAATTGATGTAACACTTTAAAAAACAGATTGCACTAGCAACACAGTCCTGTTTTGCTTACAAACTTTCCCCAGCCTGAAGATATATTCTACTGTAGAAAGTCCAGATCAAGGAAAAAAAGAGCCCATTACATATTTTCATGTGTTTACTAATTAATGTTAGGCTATTTAGTAGCCAGTTTCATATTACTAAAGATTTACTACTCATTCCACGGAGTTGTTAAGACTTTATCATCAAATTACCCTCCCTGGCACAGTCATAAAAAGCAAACACAGCTGCATCCTTTCTCTCTTATGATGAACCACAGAGGTTCTGCTACCTGTCATAGATACACAACATAAGAAAGAAAAAGAACAAAACATTCTTGTTTTAATTCTTTTAATTCTAACATTATTCCCCAATTCCACGATCTTTAAAATTAAAGCCTCTATAATTAATAAAAACCAAACCAAAACAGAGCAGAATGAATGGCAAACAAAATTAGCAATGTACTGGCACTTCTCTCTCCCAAAGCACCAGTTTCGACTATAGTTTTCTCCAGCACACAAAATGTATCTATATTGTGAACAGGCTATGCCGCTAGAAGTTACACAGCGGAGTCTGCAGACAAAAATGCTCTATTAAGAGCAACGAGGTAGCAAGTAGTTCTCCAACATGCTGCTCCCTCAAGAGGATAATTGCTGCAACAGCAAAGAGGAAGATGTACATAAAAGACTTCACCTTCTCCCAGGCTGAGCTGGTGCGTACATTGCCATTATCCCTGAAAGTTATTCAGTATTAAAATTATTTGGCTATCAGCCTTGCTGCTTATGATAACCATGTGTAAAATGAACACGACGAGGCTTAATTTCCAAAAAGAAGTCAGTTTGGCAATAGAAAGTTAATAATACGTTACCTTCTGTGCTAGTGGGATACTGAGTTCTGCGCACATGCTGTTTAGACTTTTTAATATTCGCTTTTCCCAACTTCCCTAAAACACACAAAAGAATTACATGGAATTTCTTTTTTCTCCTATTGAATCAATTTTCTCCAATTATGTTATTATATCATGTAATAACAAGCAGCTTTTAAGAGTCATATATAGGAAAGGATAACTAGAGTCACTGACTGGTAACATAAAGGGAATATTTACGTGCTTGTTTCCATGGAAACAATAGAGTAAACAGATTTCTTCACTTATATCACAAGAAAGAACCAGAAAAATGAGTTGTTCACATTGTCTATCTCCAAAAAGCATGTATTTCACAGTTCCTGATCTTTGACATATGCTTAATAGTCAAGTTTCCTTACATACCAACATTTTTCAAATGATTATAAGCAGCACAATCAACTGTGTACAGAGATGCGTTCTCCACTTTGTGACCTGAAGAGAGTGCAAGTCTTTCTCCATAAAAGGTATCTCAGATGTTCTCAGAAGTTTAGAGTTAGATGTTTGGTATTCTGTAATGCTCAAAAACACAGTTCTTCTAAAATAATGCTCATTAAATAGTTCTCTAATCAAAGAGAAAAACAGAAGTTGACAATACCTCAGTAGCAAGCAGACAGCTTAAAGAGCAATCGGATTCTTCCAACTACTGCATTAAACTTCAAATTTACCACATGGTGCCTAATCCATAGATAATTTATCTGAAGTTAATGCCAACTAGTATTGACTTCCTTGTCAACTGACTTAGGATATTGCTTCCGTGATTACAGCAGCACTGGTAGGGTTTATATTTAATTTAGTTTTCTGTGGCTGATTAGTCAGGCCTCAATCAAATGAATGCAAAGACTCCTCTTGATGTCAGTTAGCTCTATTTATTGTTTGTAATTTGTTCTAGACACAAATTCTACAATAGTTAGTTACTGTCTAACCAAATGCTCCTCAGATTTAAAGTTCTGTCTGAAAAAGGCCGCAGTTTATTAGACAGGAAGCAAATGAAGGGAAGGGTAGATGTTCAAATGTTCTGTTAAAAAAATAAAAATCATATCTTGTCTATAATTGTTTCCTTTTAGCTTCCATTTACAAGATCCTCTCATGATTTTTTATATGAAATTAAATAGTTATCTTCCACCAGAAATATATTCTCACAATCAAGCCATCCCTTCACAGGAAACGGTCAATATACCAGTTCAATGGATTCAGGAATGTTTCAACTCACATCAGTCTCTGCTGGGCAGGTAAAGCAAATTAGCTAAGTTCAAATATTTAATCCTACAATCTAGTGCTAATGCTTTGTCTGTATTAAGATGAATAATTTTAAGCAATAGTTTTGTGTTGCAGTACACTGTTATGAACGCTGGGTGGCAGTATAGACGGTCGGAAGATTACGTGCTTACGTGCTTACGTTACAGGAATGCAGTAACCACCCACGATGGGCGAGGCTTAGTAGAATTATATAGCCCTCTGTGTTTCTCAATAAAGCGGCCATTGTTCATCCTCTGCAGCAGAGAAAAGTGATCAATGTTTCCCCTTGGCGGAAGAGGCCAGGTGCCAAATATCACAATAAGTTTCCACATCTGGTGACGTTCCCGAGTGATAAACGGCGGCCACAGCGTCTTCTGGAGGCGTTAATTACGAGTCGATCAACGGAGATTAAGAAGACTGTACAGGTACTTAAAGACTTTGGGCGGTAATAGCTATAAATTAAAAGAGATCCGCCGAGGCGTGCATCTTGTTAAAGACTTGGGGCGCTAATAGCTATAAATTAAAAGAGATCCGCCGAGGCGTGCATCTTGTAGATGCTCACGCGGAGATTCCTTGAAAATCTCAGGAAAGAATTTTGATCAAGGACGGAGCGGGGTGCAGCAGCTTCTG
>NW_010389907.1:0-6415 GCF_000710305.1 Buceros rhinoceros silvestris | reverse complement strand
AACTGACCTGAAAAATACAACCTGCCGTAGCTGCATTTACTCTCAGAAACACGAGCTAGTGGTGAGGAAGTGTTAAAAAACAAACCGACGCAGGAGGCTTAGACACAATACAGCCACACGTATCAATGTGATAACGACAGGTGTCCATTTATTCCCAGATAGCTCTTATTTTTATTCCATAGCTAATTCATTAGTAAACACCATTACATCATACCTAAACATTATGATTTGTCACTGGTTAAAAAAGTTAATTCATTAGTAATCGGTTACATCATTTTTAGGCACTACGATTCGTTACTTGTCATTAATTATGTATCAGGTTAACGAAAAGCCCCCCTATGATTACCTCACTTAGAAAACTTGTTTAACACACCTGCAAGAAGTTAATGAGACATTCGACCTTGGCTTATAGTTCTCACTTCTCAGCAGTTTTTTAAACAAGGATCCTTGCTAATTAAAGTTTTGATAACTGAGCTGCAGAGCTCCGATAAGTAATTTCAAACAAAGAACTTTGTAAAACTGCACTTTTGCTATCTGAGAACCAAGGTTCTATTAGCTACTAAAGCAGACTTCTAAAAGCAGACTTTAAGCGAACTTTAGAATTATAACTTTGCTAACTCAAAATAAGATTCTGGATTGCCCAAAATATGCCCATTTTCTTGAAGAAATCCCACAAGGAAGTACTAAAATAAACTGTATAGAACTGTGTAAAACAGTCTGCAAAAGCAGGACAGAAGCTCATCTCACTCTGAAGTCACTGCACAGCTGGAGCGATTGTTTACAGGAGGTCAGACAGGACTCACTTCCCGTACTCACTTAGGGAGCTGGAGCTGCCTGTACATACCTGGAGTAAACCCGGAGAAGTATTGTTGTGCTCACTTGTACTACCCACAAGGTAATGTACAGCCGGTCTTTCTTTTTGTGTTCCACCAGGAAACATCCCTTTACCAAAGCTCGAAGAACGAGAGACTTTTCTGCAGGGCTCTTAGTGAAATTCCAGAACCCAAACGCTGCTTCACTCTCTTATTTGGGAAGAAGTTTTGTGCAGTCACAGCTGAAATACCCTGGCGTGAATTTTGATCAGAAAAGAGACCTGCAAGACAATTTACAGAGGAAGGGAGGTGTAAAAAGTTTAGTAGTGCTACTGAGATATTCCGTGTTTATGAAGCTGAAGGGCAGTGTGCTGACCGTGGTGTGAGCAGAGTGAATTTGACGTTCTTCTTTAAGATACTGAATCGCTTAAAGACCTCAAAGAGAACATTAAAGGTAATGATTTAAAAAATCCAGAACACTATACTTTTCCTCAGCAATTTGTCAGGAAACGAGAGGTTGGAAGCTGTATTTGGCTGTTGCTCCCTTTTAGCTCAGCCCTGTCAGCTGGAACAAAGTCTGGTGTGGGGGAGAAGTCTGTACATTGCTGGGTATCTCTGTGACCTGCACACAGAACCCATATTTTACTAGGGAAGAAAAGGCACTTTGAGAAGATGATTCACTCAAATATTTTGCTTCTACTGAATATTTCCACTGTATCTCTGTGCTCCATGTCTATTTCCCTCTTTGTATTTTTACTTTCACAAATTAAATACCTGGAGTTTTACATAATGTGAGAAAGTGCTTTCCAAGCACAGAAAGAGCTGCTCTAAAAACCAAAAACCTCTTTGCCATAAGTATTTGTCCACCAGACGTGTATCTGTAGTGGCACCGGCAGCACTTCCTGGATTACACCATTCTTCCATTTTAAACGAAGCACTGCAGTTGTTGGTGTTGTTTAGAGGTTCCAGAAACACCAGTGCCCTGGCACTCTGCAGTGCTGCAGGCAGACAGTGGTAGCAGGAAGCTAGCAACAGCTTCATTAGAAGCAGTGGTGAGGTTGGCAGATACTGCTCTGGATACAGCTTCACCTTTGGTGTGTTTCCAGCTCTACTTGACACACTCATGCAAGCATCGCCTCAGTATCACCATCTTACTAGCTGTAATTTGGTTATAAGGATGCTGAACCTACACTGTAGATCTCAGAAGCTGTAGAAACCACTCCCCAAACTGTTACAATAATATACTAGAAGTAAAATATCTTTGAGCACACAGCTCTAGATGCTTCTCTTGTTGCTCAGTTTTGGTTTTGGCTTGGGAAGTTTCCATTTTGAGGGAAAAAATAGACTGAATTAGTGCAGGGATATTTCTGTTTGTTTGCAAGATAGCGCTGAAGAGGAACAGACTTAACGGCTGGGCTCAGCCTGTCACCCTCAAGTAACAGTCACGCACCAGTATCTCAAATTCAGTACGGGAATTGCTGAGGCAAGCACCTCGCCATCAGCTCCCAGATGGGACGTTTGTCAGAGAAAGCTCAGCCACGCTGAGGAAGCGGTTGCAAAGAAGTACCACAGCTCCAAGAACAAAATGAGTTCCCCTGACTGTGCCTTACTGACTCTGAGGCCAGGAGACCGTCACCAGAAGAGGTGCTGCACTGGGCAAATGGGGACAGCTGCTCTAGCAAACAGCATACGCTGTCATGGTCTCATCCTGGCAGAGATAGCTGATGCTGCCGCACAGGACCTCCAGTAGTCAAGAGGCAGGAGATGCCAAGGCTCACCGAGAGAAGCTACAGGCCTGCTGAAAGATACTGCAGCGAAGTAGAACCCCGGCCAGACCGTTCCCTTCCAGGCCATACAGAGTGCAGTAAAGGGCTGAAAATTTTCTCTCCCTGGGTGGTGCCCTGTCCACATACAGATTTAAGAATCCATAATTATTCCAGTTGTAACTCCATACACTAGAAGAAGACACGACATGCTGAGCCACGCTGAAATTTTCTTCAGAAGCCCTAGAAAAACCCCCTGAGGTTATTGTAACTAATCACCAGTTCGGAGTCTGCTCGCAGGCTCTGGAGAGCCTGAAGGAGAAGGAAAGTAGGCTCCTCCATGACTGCGCAGGCACATACTTCCGCTGAGGGAGAAACTCGCCTCACGAGATCATCACTTGATGGCAGCCAGCTTACACAGTGCATGCTCTCTACCTCTTTGCCTAGAAAAGCCATTACTCTCCATTCCATCTTTCTGTACATGTGCATAATAACCACCACCAGCTCGGTGCATGTGTCCCTCCAGGTCCTGCCAGCTGGCTGATAGAGCAAGTCCTGAGCAGGACTTCAATAACCATTTCTCCTATGAACTGCATCTTCCACAATCCTGCAAACAACAGGTAATATGAGTTCGAGATTCATAACACACATGTGTTGTGTCTTAACATCTCCAAAGTCCCCCAAGCATATTAGAAGTGTAATTTGAAAACCATCCTCGAAGAGTTTGAGAAGTACTGGTACTAGGTTCAGCCATTAGTGGCTTGTACCCAACACCCTGGGTACAAACCGCTTTGGGAAGCTCCCTCTCGGGCCGTTCCTTGTGTGCCGTGTATTTAATGGGAGCCCGAGGCTGGGTGGAAAGGCCTCCAGCTATCTTTGCTGCTACGAGAAACCACAGCTACTGGGTAGAATCCACTGTCACTCACTACGCTCAGAGGTTGTGGTAAGCTTTGAACTGTGGTTTTTTCTGGAACTGTTTGTTTTTCATATTTCTCTGGCAGAAAGTGAGAGCAAACCCCTATCCCATTCTTATTTGTGCGGTTACTTCATTGTTTGTTTAAGCTTCCATAATTTACACACGTACATATACGTATACACACAAAACATGTAATTATTACAATTCTTGAGTTCTTTCAAGGGTGTTGCATTCAAGTCTCTATTTAACCCCACTAATCCCATTCTCTGTAAAGCTGTAATGCTGTATTAATGCTTTAGTCTCAGGCTTTTCCAGATTCAGACCCTGCAAATGCTGAAGTTTTACAAACACACAAACTCAGCTAGAGGTAATTTTTGATGCATATATAAATCATGACAAGACCTCAAGTCACATCACGCAACAAGAATTCTCAGTTTAAGAATTCCCACTTGTTCTGACTATTTTGGCCTCCTGTAACCATCAGAGAGAATGGGGACAATGTAGAAAAAGGACGAGGAATTTGCAAGCGAGCTGCATAGCTGCAGGAGCTTCCAACGCAATATTTCATCAAGTAACTAGTTAAAAGCAACAACCAAACCAACAATTTGGACAAAGATGATGCCACGTTCCCAATGCATCACAGGCTAAGCCAGTTCACTGCTGCTCCCTTACCCACCCGCTCCAGTGAGAGAACAGATTGCCCAAGTCTTGTTCTCTGCAGCCCAAACTGCATTTAAAGTGGAAAACGCACATTTCCTTAATGAAGGGGTTTGCTGCAACTTCACCACTAATAAGGGAATGACAGCCCTGACTCAGACACCTGCAGCCACCACGGCAGAAACCCTGGCAAGGGCCAGATGAGCTGCCTGCAGGGCGGAACACGTTAGTGCCTCAGCCTGCCCTTGGTGTGTCTAACCTGGCGGGTGCTGCGCCCCACGAGATGGTGCAAAGCCAGCTGCACCCTGAGGTGGGGCTGAGACGCCCTTCGTGGTGCCGGTTCAGCTGCCTTCACTGCAGGGCCTCGACATGCAAGTGGGTCAGGATCTGCGTCAGACTTTACAGTATTCTGCCACAATGCAATCCATAAACCCTGGCAAGTGAACAAATGCAGTTAAGGACCTGTGTAATAACATCGCTACCTGTAACTTCCTTGTAACAGCAGCAAGGCAAACATAATGTATATTTGTGAAATAATTCATGTTTTCTCACTGGTTAACAGCTACAGTGAAAAGATAAAAAATCTACATCTTTTGGACGAAAAAAGACAACAAAAGGAGTCTGGATTCTGAGACGATGTAAACGTATCTAGTTTCCCTGGAGACCATGGAGATAATTTGACTTACACCTGCTAAGGCTTTTCCACTACTATGTAGGTCTGTAACACATCAAATTGGATTAGAAGCCCTAGCATATAGATTCCAGGTTTACAAAGAGAATTTCAAGGTGGGGATTTCTTCAGTTTTCTGGAAAAGATGAAACGGTGGTTATTGCCAGTAATGATTAGTTCATGTTTTGTTAGGAATATCTGTATTAGATACAGCGATATGGTATGCAACACAGAGCAAAAAAAGGCCTTGACTGAGAAGTGCTTACAATCTGCCCTCCCCCTGGGCGAGGAATCTGATGATACGCCTTATCCATTACCCAATTTTCTTCGGCACCTCCTCTGCTCCAGCTATCATCTCACGCGTGTATTTGTTCTGCCTTCCCCTGCAGCTCTGTCCTGAGGGAAACTTTACTTTTATATTCTTGATTAACGAGTAAGGCACTAATGTTTCTCTTTACAGCCATGTATCTCGAGCTTTAATGTTTCTCCTTAACAACATGTATCTCACCCACGCTGACATTTCCCACAGTCGTCATCACATCTGTTCCTTCAGCTAACCACTTCTTAATACATGCACAGGAATGTGCCTGCAGCTACGAAACACCAGCATTGCCTCAGAAATACAGGGGTGTTCCTGAAGTTCACTGTGAGCACTGGGAAGATTGGTAACTGGTTCAGTTCTGTCATCACAAAACTGCCCAGTACTCAAAGAACCATCGCTAGTGCCACAGATACTATACGTGGTTCTGTAAAGTAATTGCTTACCATGGCCCCAAGACTATTCAAAGCTTTTCCAGGTTGCTGGCACACAAAGTCTCTTGTGCACTTTCATCTGCTGCATTAAACCAGGTAAGTTCCCCTAATTTCATAACTTTCAGAACCACCCCTAACACACGCTCCCGATGGCAGAACAGAAAGCAGAGCTGGAACTACAGCTCACCTGAGCAATGTGCTAAAACCTGGGAGCTAAAGTCGGAAGTTATTTCTGAGATACTCCAGAGTGACAAAAGCACTACGTTATCCAGTGTTAATATTTTGGGGACAGCATATTCTTCTGAGGTGCCTCAGAGCTTGCAAAAGCAGAAGTTGCTTGCAGTTACGCAGCTTTTGCCAGAAATGACACTGAGCAGGTAACTGTTCTGTACTGATATGAAAAAATAGTTGCATTTCTAGTGAGGTGAGTGGTGCTCTTGATTTTTAGTATTATTTCTTTAAGTAAATGGCAGTCCCACCAACCAGTATTTGAGAACCTCTTTTAAGCAGTTGTGTGCTGTTTGCTATAGATGTGTTTCAGAGTCCTGTTATTAACAGATCACCAGCTACAGAAGACTCAGCAGTTTCCCAACTGCCGACGAGAGTGTAAGCAGAAAGCGGCCCAGGGAGAGTGAAACTAACAAAACAGCACTGGGGATTGCCCAGAAATTTTGCTTCATTTCAAACCAAACCACAGCAAACCACCACCACCAAGATTTTTAAAAGGCAAGGATTGTAGCAATACTGAGGTCTGTCTTAATACGGCTGATGGGTTCGGTTTGCGGGAGCCAGGCTCGAGCCTTTCCACCCACAGCCGCCCTTACCGCCTCTGTTCGCCGTGCGG
>NW_010389906.1:0-8646 GCF_000710305.1 Buceros rhinoceros silvestris | reverse complement strand
CCCCTCCTCAAACCGCGACAAAAACAAAACAGCAGTTTGATATTTGTTCTGCTCTGCATTGTGATGTAAAACTGAAACAAAGCAGTTAGAGGGAGAACTTTGTGATATCCTTAGAGAAACATTTGTAAGGGGGCATCTTCATGGCTGCCAGGACAGAAAATGGTGTAACTGTTCTGAAAGGTCATACCAAAGGTACAACCAGCCTAACAGCTAATACCTAGGCAGGAGTGTGGCAGAGCACTCATGTTGTGACATGCTCCCAGAATACATTCCCGTCCTTCAGCAATTTGAAGTACAGAGGTTGATGTCCCAGGCTTTGTATCTGATAACCCTTGATGGATACTTTTCCACAAATGTTGGGTTGGTTTTTGAATACATGTACAGTTACCAGTATCCAGACCACCCCCTGGCAAGGGATTTCTTGCAACCGTTTAACGTAACATTCATTGGATGAAGAGCTACTTCCTTTTTCTTTTATTTGGAACCTCCCTACTTCTAATTTGACACAATGACCAACTCCTCTTCTCTTGGAAGAGCTGTCAAACACCACTCACCATCTTCAGGCCTCTCCTGATTTTGTAGCAGTCAGTCATATCTCTTTCTCATTATCTCTTGTTCAAACTGAAGAGTTCTGGTCTTTGTAGAGAAGCTCTTCTATACCTTGCTGGCTTTCACTAGACCTCTTTTAGTTTTTTTTTTATCTTTTTAGAGTTGACAGAGCAGAACTGCACACCATATTCATGATGGAGCTGTGCTATGGAGTATTCAGTGACATGCTGGTATAGTCTGTCTTCTATATCTTTCCTAATAATTCCCAACACTATCCTTGCACTCCGATTGCGACTGAGCTGATGTACCCACGCATTAATAACTAAATTCTCATTCGTGAGTTGTTATAGTTTCTTTAGAATCCATGAGTTAATATTTAAATTGGCAGTGCACACTTCCATGACAGCACTTAATATTGATCTACAAACTGAATTTCATCCATCATATGAAATTCCAGTCACTTAGACTGGTAAGGGCTACATGCAATTCATTCTTTCTATCCTGTATAAACTGACATAATTGGAAGATTTTCGCACTTTGCCTTCTGTGCCTTTCCAATTTTCTTATGACTGTACTGAACAGCAGATCTCATCACATTAGCCTTATCTCATTTCACCAAAACATGCTGCTGATATCCTCCCTCCACAGCTAAAATTAGCTTTTTTCTCCTACCTTCGTATATTAACTATTTAATTATATATGGAATGACCTTCCCTTTTATGGAAAGGCCGCCTCATTTCCTTAAGAGCTTTCTGAAAGTCCAGAAAGACTAGATAAGCCACATACTTGACTGCACCTTCAAAAAGTTCTGAGAGCTTTATGAGATGTGACTTCATTTACAAAAAACCCCATGTTGATCCTCTGAAGTGTGTCATTTGTTTATATGTGCGCTATTCTTTCTACTACAAACATAGCTCTGCAGCAACAGCCAACAAACTGATCGAATTTCCTTAATCTTTCCTGGAATTCTTTTTGGCAAAGGCATCAAGGAATTTCATCCTTGATGGATTAAAAAAAAAAATATGAAAAAAATCTGCATGCTGGCTAAAACAAACCAAGATATTTATAGATTTCTTGCTGAAATCTACAGATTGTATTCAGGAAAATAATACACTAGCATGCAAATTATTCTTCATTGTCCTTCATTAATTCACAGGGAAAATCAAGAAAAAGCTGATAGAAATGGGATGAAAGACTTTCAGAAGCCAATACATGGTTCAAGGGAGTCTGTCTTTATCTACAACAGTGATGACAGACACATGATATATGTATGTTCCTAGAAAATCATTGTTTTCTAAAAAGGTGTTAAGGGTGGAGGGACCAAGGTAATAATAACTTTAATAACTCTTCAAATTCCTTAACGATTCCTTCTGTCCTGAATAGACAGAGGAGTTGAAAGCGGAAAAAAGAAATTCACACCTTGGTCTGCATTCGGAAAACTGAAACAAACTTTTAATATACAATAAATTCACTTCACTATCCACTACATATACATATGAGAAACCAAGAAAAGCGGAAAAAACCCGAAGAAGAGAGAACTTAGATAACCAGAATCCTGTGGCAGTCTTGTTCAAGGCCAATCTCTGGGCAGGCAGCCAACGGCGAAGGTGGGAGTGATGCCTGCAGCTGCAGACAGAGAAAGCAGAATTCTTCTTGCGGCGAGACGGGGAGGGGAGAAACCCTGCGCGGCAAGGGGAAAAAAAACTGCAGGGAAAAAACCTCCCTGTACGGAACAGCCAGGAGTCCGAGTATCCTCACCCGATTCAGACGGGACAGGACCCACGGCAGAACAGTTCAGAGTCTGTGATCCGATGCAGGCCCCCGGGTCTCGGTCTGGGTTCGGCCTAGTCGGGCCTGGTCGGGCCTGGTGTCGGCCTGGTCCCTCGGCAGAGCAGATCCGTGGGAGTCCTCCCTTCGTGAAGTCCGGAAGTCCGAGAGGGAGAACACTCCCCCTGCCTGCTGCTTTTAAAGGCTCCCGACGCAACGTTTCACCTGACCCCCTTAACCAATTAAATGCGGAATTATCGTATTTGCATGGATAATTCTATTTGTTCACTACCCAAAACAAGGAAGTTTTAGCTCAAAGCAGGACAAAAGGTCTATCAGCTGGGAATGATAACTCTTACCTTATCTCACTTTCCAGTGTGAGGAAAAAAATTCACTAATGCTTGAGCACATGGGGATCCTGCAATGCCCCTGAGCCAAGGGGGGATGCAAGGCACCGTGAGGTGGTAACTGACTGATAAAGCAGATATGTTTCATCTTGTATTACAAATATAATACTAGAAAACAAAGCAGTGAGGACAGATGGCTAGGGGTCACAAGATCGCACCACACTTGATCAGGCGGTATTTCAGATGCTTCAGTACCCTGTGAATTGGTCTTTGTGAACATTTGCAAAAATGCTGCCCAAACACTGCAAGAGCTCTTTTGGACACCCTATTCTGAAAAGAGGAGTATTATGTGACTGCACTTTTTACCAAAGCATAGTCATTTGGAGATCCTCCTCATTACTTAAATATTTAAATTACAATATTAGTTGTTGCCACTGATTAACTGGAAATACTGCAGCATAAAATGACATTTTGTGTTATCTCAGACTCATCAGTGGAAACCTGTAAGTGTGATTACAATTTGAAAAGAGCTGTATACGTTTTGGAATTTGCATTCATTGGAATACTGCTGCGAAAAATGAATGTCAAGTGACTTCAGTGCTGCAGCTATATGAACCGTGATGTGTAGCTAACACTTAACTAATTCTCGCCTTTCAGTATCATTTACAGTGGGGAATGGAAGCTTTAATCTCGGCAAGGTCTTTGTTGCACTCCTCTGATATGCTGGAACAATGAGTGTCTGCCATTGTGTTCTGGAAATGAATGTGGTCAGGGGCAAACTGCTAAGTGTAAAAAGATTTCCAGGCAATCCAAATATATCATCTCATGAGCCAGAAATCTAACCATTACTGTTGTGCGCTGGTAACTTAAGCTCCTGACTCTGAAAAAAGCCTGTGCATATTCGTCCTCTAAACTACAGCGAAAAATGTCAGAAGTAAGAAAAATATGTCTTTAGTAGTGGTGATTTTCTAAAGCATGGTTCGAAATCTTCC
Source organism: Buceros rhinoceros silvestris (assembly GCF_000710305.1). Taxonomy (NCBI): domain Eukaryota; kingdom Metazoa; phylum Chordata; class Aves; order Bucerotiformes; family Bucerotidae; genus Buceros; species Buceros rhinoceros. The sequence goes on along the minus strand of NW_010389906.1, from coordinate 4,991 downwards.
TGAAGAATCTGAGAGCAGCTATGGAGCCATTGCCAAAGAGAACTAGATGCTACACACTCGGGGTTTACACTGCATGTATGCATGTATTTTGTGCGTGGGCTCGCTTTGATTAATGCTGGTAAAGCATCTCTTTGGACAAGCAAATGGAAAACTAGTCTGTCAAAGTCTATTAAATAAAAAGACGTGTATTCCTTCTCAGTGAGTCTCTGAGCCACAAAACACTGGAGGCTGGAAGAGCATTTAAAGACATGTAATTACATAACGGCCCCACACTTGTATTCCCCTCAGTCTGCTGTGTGCTAGACAGCAAGCTCGGGATGAAGCACAAGTGATTCCACAAGAGATAAGTGGAAAAAGCACGGGGTGAAGGATCAAAGAATCAAAAATTCAAAATAGCCAGAGGAGGTGCTTAGGGGAGTTTCCCAGCAGTGTCCATTGCTTCATGAAAATGTCTGAGGAACCAATGGATGCTGCTGGAGAGAGTTCTACTTGGAGATGTGACAGGACAAGAGAGCAGAAATAGGATCCACAGTTGCTGAGGTCTCCCCTCTTCCTGCTGCTTTTTTCCTCTTCAGTGGGTGATCAGCTTGGTCAGGACAATGATGAGGATGTCTTGGAACTTGGTAGGCATGAGAAAGGGGCAAGTGTCAAAAAAATGAGGAGGACAAGTGCAGTCAAAACCTCAGCAACAGGGTTTGGAGTCAGAGGAAAGACTGCAGCCTGAAGCACTCAGTACACCATACCGCAGGATTTCCCCTTTGCTGCCACAGTGCCATGAATCGGACAGCACAGCCATGCCTCCCGCTCTGCAGTTGAGCTTTCAACTTATGTCCTTTTTAAGAGTGTTTTGATCTCGGCTGGGATGGCTGTTCTTATATTTACTAGCTAATGTTTCCACTGGCTAAGCCATGAAAAACGCTGTCTGCGTGCTAATACTCAAAAATTAAGGTAATTCTCAAAAAAGCTAATCCCATGCAATGCTTCGGAAATCCACACCCAAGATGCTACCGCTGCGCGGTATTGCATATTATGAACCCAGTACAGTGTTCCATATCTCTGGGTTTTGGCTAAGGCATTTTTCCTTCAACCTCCAGCTCTCTTAACACCAGCTAGAGATGCATACATGCTAGTACGTAGTAATGCCAAAGTTCAAAAAGGGCAAGGAATTATTTTTTCACTAATTTTTCAGAGAAAAGAGGGACATGTTTTGTTTTGCATGATGTATTACATATTACTGCTCTTTGATCTGTAGAAAAACACACATCAAACTTATGTCATATTCTAGCATCCCAAATAAAAAAAAAAAAATTGTTTAATATCCTTGAGCACATCGTCCAAGATAATGTTCTACACTGTACAGTACCTTTTCCGGTCACAGAAGATCAAAGGAATCTGTTCTGAAAGCACTTGGTTACAATGAATTAAGAAGTGCAGAGGGGATATTCTTGGTGCATAAATTGTGACATACGGGATATTTGTGTTGTCTGTAAAGCTATGTTAATGTTTCTGTGGTTGGGCATCCAGTTAGAATTATTTCTATTAAAATTCTCCCTATAATAGTACTCCTGTGTCTCTCAGGACTTGTGAAGCTTGCTTTGTTAATATTTGTAGAGAGTATCTGAATTTCTTGACAAAAAAAATTGAAATAGTAGGTACTATTTTACACCAATTCTTTGCTATTGAACTTTTTTGCTATTGTATTTTTTTTTAATGACTGCAATTTTTTTTTAGCTCTGTCCATTTAGCTTTCTTTCTGACAGCATCATTTCCTGAATTCATCCCCTCTTTCATAAGTATGTGCCTGCATTTATATGGTGACACTATCGGAAACCGTAAGAAGTTGCATCTTGGAACTCTACCATACATGGATGAAATTTTACTCTGCCCTTAGATGCAAATGATAGAATTAACTGCTTCTTCAGCATGTTGGTGAGAAATGCTTTGAGCTGATTGGTGAAAGCTCTATCTTAATTTAGCTTTAATTTAATCACTATATTTTAATTTAACATAACCTTCCTGATAGGCTGAAGAAAACGGATAAAATAATATCACCTCCCCAGCATTACCAAAGATAACATTTTCAGGAAATGACATAAAATAGAGAGGAATTCAAATTAAAATTGAGTCTGAGTAGCGCAAAAATAGCGAGTGTTGGGAGTTCAGAATCCAAACTTGGCATCATCTGTTATCTTTGACTCTGAATGTATGAGTTGGGCTAAACGCATGCGTCTGAGATTTACATCAATTTGGAAATGACCTCTCATATTTCTCCTTTCCCTCAATCAAGACCTAGTGCTTATTCCCTCTGACTTCAAATATGGATTCTGTCCACGTTACCTCAGCTGTGCTCTGTCTCTTGTTGGTAAGCCCAGCCCCTGCAGTTCCTATTCAGGGTGTGGAGTAATAAATGTGTGAGATGGAAGCTTCCACAGGCACTGGACCATATGATCATTCTCAGCCACTGGCTCATATGACCTCACTTTCCTTCTCTGCACAAATAAAGAGTGCTTTGTTTGCACTGCAGAATCAAAGACTACATGCGGGCAGTTCCCGTGGTATAGTGGATTTGCAGAAGCTTGGCAGGAGGAGAAGCCAGCATGTGTGTGCATATGCTACATATGCTGTGCAGCTCCAACCAGCCTGCATCCTGGTCTGCATCCCACAACCATCTACTACTGCGGACCAGCAAGGCTAGTAAGATTTTTCTTTCAAAGCAGAGAAGTGTGGAAGGGAGACCAGATCTACCTGTCTGCTCTGTGGGGACCTTAACAGCATGAAAAAAAGATACTGGAAAAAAGCCCAGAGCCCCAAGACAGACAGTCTTCCTCCCCGGGCTCTGCCACCCTGCTGCTCTCCTCTGCTGGCTGAGTTGTCCTGGCTTCACATCTAGCTTTTGTCTTTTGGACTCACCTCCAGCCCTTTTCAAACAGTATTTGTTCATTTCTCTGTGCAAACACATCACTTAATAGATTTTGTAAACAGTGCAGCCTGCTTTTCCAAGGGTTATAGCAAACTCCAAAGTTTGCACTTTGCACTGAAACTTAGCGGGGAAGAAAATCATTTGTTATTCTCAGGCCTTAAAGAGTTTCCACACTGGAAGGCAAGAACTGCCTGTGCTGACAGGAGAGCATTGCCAACTGTGTGTGGTGAAAAATGAGGAGCTGTCCCACGCCGAGGAGCAGAGAGCGCTTCTCTTCCCAGGGACATACTCACGTGTTAGTGAGTAGCACCTTCTGCTAAAAGAAAACACATTACAGAAGTACGTGATTGTAACTGGGAATAGGGATTGTTACTAACCATCCCTAAATGCAAAAACATTATGAACTGTTTGATATGAACTGCAAAGGGGGGTAGGACAAGACTGTTTGGTTTGAAGTCCCAGACCCAAAGGCAGAAGCTGGCTTCTTTTTTCTTTTTTTTTTTTTTTAAGCCAATCAAATGTTAATAGCAATCCCTTGACAGCGGATTTGGAGACTGACTTTCTGAAGACAGAAACACTGTCAGGTTTTTTTTTCACTTCAGAAATTAAAGGCAGGGTGCTCCATTTTTCTGAGAAGAGGTTAGATACCCAAACCCAAACCCCTACTATCTTCCCTCTCTTCTGCTCCAAGTGCAGTTGCATTTCACTGCTGACTTCCATATGGCAGCATGATGATAGCATACAGATCTGGAGCCTCTGACAGTAAGTACCTATTACTGGTCTTTAGATGAGAAATTGATAGAAAACTTCAGTTGCAGAGAGCTTGCATACACCATCTTAAGCAGGAAAATCCCAAATTTATAAGCCCCTGAGAAGTATTACAGAATCTTTTACACGTGTTTTGTTCCTTTTTAGCAAGAGTCTTGATACTTTAGATTGCTGATAGGTATTTCAGGTTTTCCTCCAGATTATTTCATTAAAACTGAAATAGCAGAGAGGGAGAGCTGAGAGCAAGTTGTCAGTATTAGAAGACACTGAAGAAATAATGACATAAACTGTTTCCCCTTTGATGGAAGCTTTAACCCATGAGTGAAGTTTAAAGACACATGAGGCATTAGTGTTTATATTCTTTTCTTGCTATCTTTGTCCTTAACTGGGAATATTAACTAATGACACATTCAAGTGAAAACCTTGGTTTTCAGAAGACCTGTCCTTGCCCCTCATAACATGTGTTGTCTTCTTTATACACTTCTAGTATATTTTAAAAATATATATAACAAAAAGGCAAGAAGGCTTATAGTAGCGCCAGGTTCTCCATCCTTCCTCTTTGATTTGAATCTGTATCCCTTTGTATATTAGTTTGGAGTCAACAGGATACTGCATCATTACCCTTCCTGAGGGCAGCTTCGTTTATTTTTCTGAAGGCGCTACAATTGCCACATGTCAGTATCTGCTGTAACCAGATACTAATATTTACCTTTCTTTAATAATAAACGTAATAGAACATATGGTGTCTTTTTAACTTTTAAAGTTGGTATAGGCAGTGAGCTTACCTTCACCATACCTGTATGAGGGAACAAAAAGGAAACTTGGATTTGTAAATCTCAGGCTTTTTGTTTAAACTAGCAAGCACAGTGTCAGAGTGCTGACACAGGCAAGTTGTTCTTTCCAGCACGGTGAGCATTCAGTTCTTGGCTTTTGGAACTCCCGTTGCAAATGCTCCTGCACTGGAGCAACGATAGATCCCTACTGCCCCTCACTTGTTAAAGCACATTGGATCTTCACATATGCGAAAAAGTCAACGATATATAGTATTTTCTTAGAATATATGTATAGGGAAATATTTCTTGTCAAATATTCTTAATAGGATCATAATTACTACTGACCATGGGAGAAGAGCAGAGTATAACATATAGCTTAGCAAGAGAGATAGTCACTCAAAAGCTTAAGAGGAGAGCTCAGCACAGGGCTTTACTGAGGTGCCCAGAGGGAGAAGTCTTGTTGACTGGGTATTTGGGCATTGCTGGTTTTCACTGTTGCTCTCCTCACCCTCCCACCCCCCTACCCCCCC
>NW_010389905.1:0-14811 GCF_000710305.1 Buceros rhinoceros silvestris | reverse complement strand
GAGGGGGGGAATAAAACCTCTCATCTCATGTGGTTTAAATTTGCCCTGTGCAGCACTGATAAAGCCATCACCAGGTCCCCTTACCATCCACAGGGTCCCTGTTCCCCTGGGCTGTAGCAGGACTGGCCATATAAGGGCCTCATGTCGGGCTGGGATGGCTAACCAATTCCCTCTTCTCATTACAAAGCCTGTACATGTGTCTGCACATTTTCCCTCATTGATAACCACCCCGAGCAACCTTCACCACCTTATCACAAGGGCAAATACCTTCTCAGAGTGGACAGGTTTGGATGTTTTAGGCACATTCACTGTTTACGCTCTCTCTCATCAGTTGTTGCTCAAGTTATGTTACCAAGAGGAGGCTTAGCAGATTCCTTAAAATTCATATTTCAGAGCTGATGTAAAATTAACTCGCTTCTTCACAATCAAGCGAAGAAATGGAGGCAACTGATCATCTGTTCCCATCAGTCAGACTACTTGGGTAGGAAATTAATCTGAGGTCAATTCCCTTCTTACTCTGATAGTTTTTACATCCATCTCTTTTACCTCATGAAAGAATGAGATAATCTGCTCTGTATGTGCTCTTTGGAGTGTAGTGGGCAGGGTGAAAGGCAAATTAGTTGGCTGTTAAAGTTGTCCTACTCAGTAGAGTGTAATGTGAGAATAATTTGAGTGAGAAGGATGAGAGAGCAAGAGAACAAGAAAATATGAGCATGAGCTTGACAACCAAGCTAATTAGGGCATTTGTTTTAGAGAGGGATCAGTTTGCATTCCCTAAACAATCTGCAGTTCAAAGTGCCATCCACCACAACTGGTCCCTGGATAGCAGAAGTGACCAGCAGCAGCATGCACAGTCAATGGTTGCCCTAGCTTTTCTGGAAACGTCAGGAGGCATCTCAAGAAAGGCAGGATGCCTCCCAGGTCTTCTACAGTGCACCATAGGTGTTTAATGAGTAATTCCTCACTAGAAAATCTAAATTAAGTTAATGAGGTTTCACCTCAATATAGGCTTCAAGAAGTACATTGTTCTTGCTGAGAGGTATCTTGAAAGGTGAGATGCCAACAGAAACATTTTGAAAAGTGCAGAATGGAAGTGTAGAATGGAAAAACCCCAAACATATGAATATATAAGCCATTAACTAAGTAGAAAAACTTCAAATTTTTATAATCCAGGCAGGCATTATTTTACCTGTTTGTCTTGCCAGGTGCATTTTAGGTTTTGTTTCATACACTACAAATCAGTTTTTTCTGATGTGTGAATGAACTAACTTTGCTCCTAGCATGTGTTGTCCTATTATCAGAGTTCACATATACCTATGTGTTTCTAAAGAATAATGATAAATTGTGACAGTTTTTGCCAACTTCCTTAAGACTCCAGTCTAGTGATTAATTATAAGGCTCATGTTCAACATGGTTATGCATATTAATGACGATGACAGTGGTTTTAAAGAATCTGCAAAAACATGTCAGTGAGGATGCCCGCAGATCATTAAACATGAATCATCCTTGGGTGTCTACTCAAATGTAATTAGTGGAATGTAATTAGCATCTAATTATAATATCCCATATGAAAAATCTTGGCTGTTTTTTGCTACATTCTAGCCAAAATGCTGCAGGAAGTACCCCAAATCTTAAGATGCTCTTCTTTTGGCCAAAGAAAGTAATGTTCTACCCTTCAAAAATATGCTTACTTGCTTTTGTTTAAAACTTACTGTTTTCTTGTTATTATCTGAGCAATGAGACAGTGACATGAATGAGCCAGTGAAATAGAGACCACCCTGTAGGTGTCACTGTGGAGACAGACCACAGTGTTCTACTACTGCCTGACTAAGAGAAGTCCTTCCTGTGAGGTAACTTCATAAACAGTGCAAAATTTACTAAGAATAAGATCAATTTAGCTATAAATAACAGTCCTCGATGGATCTGAGGATTAATTTTATCTAATAAACCAGCCATGATGTTGATTTCTCACCTTACTGAGACAGGTAGAAGAATTAAGAAATCAATCTGAAGCTAGATTAAAACAAGTGGAGAAGGCGAGAAAATAAATGGACACATGGTGGATAACAATGGGGAAAAAATACATTTAAAAATGTATTTGATCATTTCCATTAAACTGAAGTCTTAAAGAACATAGTTTAATAAACGCTCCCTACATTATATATTGGAAAACGAACATTCTGCTAAAAGGAAAACATTATTACATTCTCAGATAATGAAGAACTGCAAACCTATTCAAAGGAAAATGAAAATATCTTCCCACAAACCTACATTTAAACTGTTTGAATGACTAGCTCCCCATTCCTACAATCTGGTTTATGGCTTTGGTGCTGCATTTTCATTGCTGCTGGCTTGAGGATTCTTTTTGTTTGTTTCTTTGGGAGAAGGTGTAGCAGATTTCATTTGCTACAAGTAACAAAACTGAAAAAATAAAAGATGACAATAACAACAACAATGTTTAAATTATACAGTTATCATGAGGTTAATGACATGCATACTCTACATTAGTTATAGATTTTAATATAAATTTTAAATGGTATAATTTGGAAAAGATATTAATTTTTCTTATACCTTTATGAACCAGCATAAGCCTAGAGTTTATACATCAATAGTTTACGTTACCTTTTTCTGAATAAAAGAGACTTCTCTTAAAGAGTTAGCAGAATTAGTACTGACTCACGTAGTCTTTGTTAGATTAAAATCATAATATAAAAAAATGTATTTTTATACCATATTCCTCCTTTTGATTTGCTTGCAAGTTCAAGAATGCTACTAAAGAATTTTGCAAAGCATTATAAAAGTGGGTGTTTTGTATAATTTCTATTTTTCAAAGATAAGAAAGGGCAGTTGTTATGAAAAATAAAGCAACACTGACTTTTGTTATATTTTAAATTGATTATATTTAACTACATTTAATTTGCATAGTTAAAATGCTTTTGCATATTACAACAAGTAACAAGAAGCTGTGTAACATACTTCAATTATGTCATGTATGTGTAATTAAAACAACTCTGAGCATTTAAATTCAGATGAAAGCTATTTGATTTCAAAAGTAATAGTTAATCTGTCTGTCTGTCTGATAGTAAGCTTTGGAAACCTGTGCAAATTCTAGAAAAAAATAATTCCTAAATTGTTCTCAAACCTTTCTTTTCAGATTTCCCTTTTTTTTTTTTTTAGTATCTTCCTAACTTACTAAGAGGGTACAAAATAAATAAGCATGTGTACATCTTTAAGATTATTAGGTATGATCAATGATTCTATATTCTCAATATCCACGCAAACGTAAACTTAAGGAATAGCACAGAAGGCATTAGAAAAAACATGATGATGTTATAGGTACAATAGGGTACTGTCCATGATACTTAAACTATTATTATACAAGCATATGACCGTCAAGGTCTAATTTCAGAAAACTGTTACATAATACATAGAAAATGAAGGAAATTACTTTCCTCCATTCACCATGTCCCTTTTGATTATAAAAGATTTATTTCCTTTACTTTGTTCACTAGAAATTATATTCAAATATAGAAACTGCCATGGCCTTTGTGGCCTAAAAGGATATACTACCAGAACAGTGGAAGCAGAATTTTAATGTCATGTTAGGATTTTATAGTAACTCTAGCGTTGTGTATTTTACTGACAATCCAGTGAGAAAAATAACTCTTCTCTTAGTCCTCAGTCCAGTGCTTCCATTTCAAATCTGAGTTTGCCTGACTGGAAAGTCATTTTGGACATACTTTAACAACTTGATGAAAATCGTGATATAATTTCTTCATGCATGGTCAAATTAAGTGTGGAGTGGTTATTCTCAAAAAGTGCATACAAGGTCAAGCTTGATGATTACTAATACTGAGAGGAGACGGTTGCTGTGGTCTCAGCCCTTAAGAACTGTGTAGCGATCCAGCTTCTGCCAGCATCCTCTGCTGAGGCCCAGCTATTTCTGTATCTGTGTATTGGAGGAGGATGTTAGTGGTACCAGGGACAGCAAAGCATACTTCTCCTATTGGCAGCAATCCCTGAAAGACTCACAGAGAGGACAAAAAAGTCCATGGCTAAACAGGGAGCTTATCGCATATCCTAGCAGCTAAGAGACAGCACATCACGGACCTGGTTGTTTTATACTATGGAGATTTTAAACAGTATTTTTTTTTAAATAATGTAAAAAAGCCTTTTGTGAATGGGTATAACATTTACAATGACTGGTTTTCATAACTTCTTCATATGCAAGTTCTAATTTCTTTCTGTGATTTGGTAAAAAATGCATGTGTTATTTGATTCTTCTGTGTTGAACCTGAATTAATCTTGTAGTTGCTTTTAGTTTTTCTTTAGGGTTTGGCACAAATAATAAACAAATAGCAGGTTTCCAATTGCATGTATTAGATATGCTCTGACATAATAGCATTAGCCTGGAAAATAATGTTATTAGCATTACATAATGTCAGTACATTTAAGAAATGTGGCTCCAAGCTCCTGTGATTTTTCATTATAAATGTATTGCTAAAATAATTGTGTCTGTTAGAAAACACTTCTCCATTCAGCAAAATTTTCTCTGTGTTGGCCGAAATGAACAGGTCGTAAATAGAATGGCACATAACCATGAACCAGGTATAACCCAAGTTGCTGTGAGCTGTTTGTTAATGCCACTGTGCTTGCAGGAGAATTAAGAGCCTCTGACGAGATTTTCCTTTGAGGACTTAAATACCAATTTTTCTCACAGAATGCTACTGGACCCTGTCAGAGACTGTCATTCAATTCCTTGACCTCTTTAGAGAGTTAAGTCAGGAGATAAATTTCAATGGTGCCACCATCTCTATCTTTCTGCCAACACCGAAAATCACCTCAGCTCTGAAATCCAGACTAAGGTCAAAAGAGAAGAAAATACTAAACTTTGTCTTTGAGCAGTTCAGGTGTAATTTTCTGTAGCTACAATATTTGCAATGCTGCATTTTCTGAAGACGATGCTATAGATCCACTGTGCACAATATTCAGTATTAGCTGTATCTTCAGCCCTGTGACACCCCATACACTCAAATCACCTGCACACCAGTCAGCTGGCCATAGAACTTTGAGCAAAAGAAAACAACAAAACAACAATTATTCACTATGCCCATCCTTGGTCTATGATCTTAAGGCAATCTTTTGGGATGTATTCATGGTCTTGTTCTCCCTTGCAAATCTTTCTTCAGAAATGACAGAGTGAAAACATGGTCCTGCTCAGTCCTGAAAAGCTGAAAGTAAATAGACTAGACTCACTTATAACTGAGCTCACCGAAAGCCACTTCATTCTGGACTGAAATTCACTGAGAATGAAAAGAAGGCAATGCCAACATAGCATTTAATCAAACAAAGAAGTGTAATATTAATAATTCAAAGGGTTAAAACAGAGATTAAAAACAGAATGAGTGTTGGCTGGATAGAAAAATTTCCCAAAGGTCACTTCTCACTTCTTTGCAAGAAGCTCTCTTATTTCAATTAATTTGCCTTTAAAACACATTAAATTATTTACAGAAACCATGGTTTGGTCCAGATTTTTAAAGGTGTAGTATAACCTTTGAAATTGATAAAGATACTAAGAAAAGACTGACAGACAAATAACATTTTTGGGCAGAAAGGAAAATTTCAGTGCAAATGTCAAGCTCAGGATAATAAAAGCAGCCTTCTAGTGAAATCCTTAACCACTAGAAATGTAAACCACATGATATTAGTTTACTCCATTTAGGCAAGTTATAAAAAAATCTACAACTTATTATATTGTTAAGCAAAAATAAACTGCAGGGGGAAAAAAGAGCCTATACAATATGGTCATGAATTTATGCCTCTCTTACTCCAGATTATATGTCAATGTACCAGATAAAGTGGATGGTTCCATTAACCACTCACATTTCATCCACCTCCTGCATCTCAAGCACGAAAATTTACTATTATTTTGTTTTTTGAAATGATAGTATTTATTTACTGTCCTTATGGTAAGCTGTTACCCCTCACTCCTAATCCAGCTACCGCAATGTCTTGCTTGAAATTATTTCCCATTTAATGACAATAAAGTCAAATGCATCGACATATACCATTATTTTTAAATTTTATCTAATGGGCTTCTAATCTTCCATATGATATTTGAAGTTCCACACTGCTTTCCAAATATCAGTATTCTGCTCTTGAAAATCCAAAAGATTTTTCGTGCCACAAAATGTGACCCTTTGTGATACTGCCTGTTTCTACTCCTTCTTTAGTCCTAAAATTTCTGTCCTAGGTGTCAGTAGGCAGGAGAATTATGTAACTCAGTTTCAAACTTTCCAAATGAAACAAGTTCATTTTAGCAGAAATTCTACAATAGTCACTTCTCTTCAGGATTTTCTAGAATACAAAAATTTTCCCATAATATCTAAACATATTCTATGTGGGCTGGAATGATGGGCAATTAAAAGAATCTTATGAAAAACCCAGTAAAAATTGTTTTTTTAACATAAATGTTTATAGGCACAACAAGCTAAATGAAGACTGTTTAAATACAGATGTGTCTGAGAATGATAAAATCGTATCAGTAGAAAACAGTAACTGTTGTCTTTACCAGACCCTATTGTGTTGCTGAATTATTACTCATTTGGAATCAGACCTTTTAACATATTTTAAACGTTTTCAGGCCTTTCAGAACTGAACACCACCTTTCAGCCAGAGAAGGCAGTAGCTGTCTTAATTGAGGTTTCATGAGAAGAGAGACATAGTTTTTAGTTTAAAAATGGCTAAAAACTAGCCATTAAAGATAGTAATTTTTCTTTTTAAGGGGAGAGGTAGTTAGAAACACGTGGTTATCTGTAATTAAAATTGTTATTTACATTGAAAGATTGTAGCTATATTATCTACAACCATACAAAAAGGGCTTGAAAAATATACAAGGCAAAAATATCCTATACTATTGGAATAAAAACCAAACCCACACCTCCACACCCCCCAAATACAAATTTCCACTAATCCTGTCTAAAAACTGCCATGAATTTTGTAAATCAGGATACAGAAGTGTGTAAGTCAAACAAGGGCAATAAATTTCATAAAAAATAAAAGTTAAGAAGTATTGATTTTTTGTGGCTTTACAAGATCTTTGTGAGTGTCTTGGAATATTTGAGATTTTTTCCCTAGTTATCTGCTGAGTGATGGCAGAAAATAATTTCTGGCTATAAATTACTCATAAGTAGCTCATTACAACTAGCTCACCATCAGAACCCAAAATACACTGGTTAATTTTGATTGGATATGTAGGACTGACCTTCAGAAAAATGTCATAATAAATTGCCTAAATTTATGAAACAATAAAAATATTTTAGATCTTTCTGTACAGTGAGTATGGCTAGCTCAATAACTTGCTCTGATTCACTCTAGCAATGTTTTATGGGATAATGAAGGAATCAGTATGTTGAACTCTCATCTTTCATCTAACTACAGTCTTATCTGTATGTTTGGCAGAGGGCTTGGAGGGTTGAGTATGAGCACATCTCACGTGTATTAAAAAACGGGACATACACATCCTTCTCGAATCTGTAAGGGTGATCTCCCAGAGTGATTCTGGGAGATGTGATCTATGAAGAATGGGAGAGCTTGAAGGAAGAAGGTATTTCCCACCTTCTCTCCCACTTCTCACATTGCTTTGGATTGCTAGGGCAATAATCAAGACGTTTTGGATTTAAATTAACCACAGGTCTTTTATATGATTTAGTGTTTCCACTAGTACTTAAGTATTTAAAAGGGGACAACTGTCCCTCTGCTTTGGAACCCATTTGAGTGCTAATCAAGACCATCTATTCTTCTTGGCAATTCACAGCTCCTTCCCGACTCACCCCTAAGCACTACTGAGCAAACCTTATCCTTTCATTCTTGCAGCTTTGGCTCTGACCCTTTGGTCCAGATAGCATGGTGGTGAGACAGGGGGGGTTCTACATTACAGAATGTGTATGCTAATGGTTTTGTTTAGATCAGGGTGTATGTAGGAAATCACCTGATCATCTTTACTTAATGTGTTGTCTTTACAGAGGTTCTGAAGCTCCCGAACTGGGTTTTTTTAGGATAAAACTCAACTGCAGAATGCATTCCAGGAGTGCACCTAATCTACTCTGTCAAGCGTTTTGGCCAAATTCAAAAGAATGGCATAAGCATACTTCTACTTAGAAGAGATGAAGTGTTGAATAAATCTAGAGAGTGTTTTCAGCTGGAATTGTAAATTTTTGCTGGATTATTTACTGGTATGACAATATTTTTTAGATTAAAATCAATATTTTAAGGTAGAGCAGAGTTAGAGGACAATGCCCAGATAAACTGAAGATAGCAATGAATGGAGTTATGTGGAAATCTTCATAGAAGATTAACCATCTCAATGTTCGTGCTTGCATTTTTCTCTCTATTTCACATTGAGACAAAACTTTATTTCAATATACTCAAAATTCCTCTACAATTTAGTAAACACCAAGAACTGTAAAAGCAAGAGTTGTTAATGTATGCTGTTTATGAAAATCAAAATCAATGGATTTATTATCTATCTAGTGTTTGTTCCTATTTACCATAACAAAATAAATAGCATGATTTATATTATTTTCTTAACTTAGAATTCTCTAAATGAAGCTCAAACTTTAATAGATGTGAATGGAAGATTTAAAGAACTGATTGCATTGACTATCATGGCACAACATCACACTTGCATATAAAAATGAAAAATCATTAAATAAAAGTCCAAGTAAGTGTGAGAATTTGATAAATTAACCAGTTTTGTGCTTTTATTTTTCTTGTTGTTTAGGTGGACATATATATCAAATTATACTTTGGTAAATGTATAGTCCTTTGGTTCCCTGATTAAGTATTTTGGGGGGATAATTATAACTATTGGGAGTAATAAATAGCAAACAAGCAAATATAAATGAGAAAGAGAAATTGTGCATAATTCAAACCTATTTTTCTTAACTGACATCATTCTGTTACTTTTTCTTCTGACTTCTTTGTTAAAAGGTGTAGGAGCAGTACCATTATTTTACCAGTGAGTTGTATTGTTACTCGGTGCACTGCTCCAGGTGGAGAATGGATCCTGTACTAACCATAAAGAACAGGTGACATTACTAACACTCACTGTTAACTAACAGTGACATTTAGGAAATAATTTAGTATTTTTTCTCCCTTTTGTTTCTTTGTCTTGCTTTTTGCTATTTCTCTCACAACCTTAAGACCAATATGATTGCCAGTGTATAAAAATCATTTAGTTCCCAACTAGTCCACAGTTAGTTGTTCAAGCACATATTTTAAGATAGAAACTTGAAACAGAAATAAGTTTCACCTAATAATTCGTTTCTTCTTAAATGAAAATGACACCTCTGCATGGAAGAAGGAATGTATGAATCTTCCAGATTGGTTTTCAGTATCTGCCATGCTCCAGCTACAAAGCTCTTTCATATCTTGGGTTCTGCCACAAGGAACTGGGCAAAGCTTTTATCCAGTTCAGCAGTACTATTTGCAGTACAGTCTGGATTCTCTGCAATGTTTCTGGCAGGTTACTTTCTAGGTAGGCAGTCTTCATCTTCTACTGATCTGTCTCTACTAAAGACAACAAAAGTACTAATCCCAACTCCAGTCGTGCTAGATACAGAAGGTTATTTACAGGGCAGGACCTATAGACTCCTGTGACTACTGTTTTATTTCCAAACAAATGTAAATTCTATAGTTTTCCAGTAAACTGATCACAAACATCAGTGTTTGTATGAGTTCAAAAAACGCAGGTGAAAGCTGATAGTACTCAGAGTAATTTAAACCCAAAGCTGAAAAAGAACTCTCCAGGGATGAATATGTGCCAAAGCTAAAATAAAGAATTTTATTAAATCTTACGAGCCTGTATAAAACCCTGATAAATATCAAGCAGCTCTAACACTCCCAAGAACTTGCAAATTCCTAAAAAGACCTTCTTGTCTTATTCTTTCGTGGCAAAAAAATTCAATTCACAGCTGTTGTCTATTACCTTAGAGACAATGCTAACAGGTGGGATACAATAAACCCCTGATGATAAAGGGTGTAAGTGTTGTCATATCCACCTATAATAGTGTGAATGGCCCAACTATAACAGAGCAAATGACCTGACAGCTCCTACTCACTGAGTATTATCACCCATCACTGCTTCAACCAGCAGCAGACCAAGGGACAAGAAAATTCTCATTCTGCATAAAGTGCCCCTTGGGAAAAGCACAGTCCCATTAATTTACTGGTGGCAGTGAAAGAACAGTTGTCAAAGTGCCTGGAAACAGACCAGCAGACTGTTGACTTAATTGTGCCAGACAACAGAGCCAACAGTTTAAAGCTGTGAAAGATGGCAATTTTTCACACTTCACCTTCCCCCATTTTTTCCCGGATAGCCATATTTAACCAATTCAAGTAATTCAAAATATTAACTATTAAATATAGAAATTACCCTTGTGCCTCTTCCAAATGCCAAACGAAGTAAACCCTTACAACTAGAATTAAGTCACTCAATAGTAACTTTTATGTTAGGATTCCGTGTGAAGACATAATGCTTCTTATCAAACAATTATTTTATAGTAAGTTTAAACAAGTAATGCACAACATGGTCTGCTTTTACATCCCACCTTCTGAATATTACAGGAATGCAGCCACAAGTTGATAGATATTAAGTAGAAAGTAAAATATTCACACATTTTGATCTCATACATCTATATTGTTCAGGCTTTTTAATTGCAGCTATGTAAATTTTCAATAATGACTTCTCATATGTTCTCTCAAGTCTGCATATAAGGGATGAGAGGTTCAGTTTTTCCTCTGCAACTCAGCCATTTGAGGCTTACTTTAGTTTTTAAGTGCCTACTACTCCAAGGGGTATACTACCAGACCATACTTCAGATTTGTCTATAATTGGCCTGAGATTTTTTTTCTCCATAATGATTCTTTTCAGTATTATGTTTGCTGACTAAAGCATTTATAAATGCCATCAACTGAACTACAGTGTACACTTAGCTCCATCAGCATATCTAATTTTTTTCACAAATATATGCAACTGTACCTCAGTTCTGTAGATGTGAAAATAAAATTAGATACCAATCTTGTGATTTATTCTGGTCCCATAAATTTATAACAACCTGCACATAAATCCACCTGCAAGCCATTTTGATCCAATATTTTATTTATGAGAGTTAAAAATGCAGTGTTTGAGGTATTTAAACTATTTCATAGTATATACTATACCCTGTTTCACTTTTCTGAAGTCTACTTTAAAATCAGATTTTTGCTGTAAACAATCACAGTAATTATTTTTCCCCATTGATACAAATAGATATTTGTTTAAATTTGTATTCAGAACCCTTCCATCACAAATTCATCAACTCAGACAAACATTTGCTTGCTTTTCAGGGCTTCTTTAGCTATAATCCATATTCTGATACTTTGAAATTTAAAATACAGGTTTAATGATTTCATGTCTAAGTACAGAAACAGTGAACATATCTAAGTACAGAAACTACTGGGTCAAAGCAGAGGGTGCTGACTTCATTTGCCCTATTATGTTTTTGCTGATTCCAGCTCAGGCAGGAGGTAGATTTCATTATAAAGGCTGCGTGTCATCTCCTTTTGAAGTGAGAAACAAGTGTATCACCAGTAGACAGCATTTTAATTATGCTGACTTCTGCTTATAAATAACCCATTTCATGCAATGCCTAACTCTGTGTTCTTGTTTTTAAAGTAATGATATTTCATTAATTCTGGTTCAGAGGTGGCACCCAAAAGCACAAACCAGTCAAAGCACAAATGTCCTTATGAAAGTACAATGAACAGGATTTATTCATGTCCAGTTCTTCTGAGCAGTGATGTTTTGATGAGGTCTGTAGAGAGAGGAATAATACTCACAAATCAATAGAATTTGAATTTACATTAGTTAGTAGATGATGTCCTGAACTTGAGACAACTAGACTGTTCAAGTCTACTATGTACATGAAACACATGATTCAGTGCTCATTAGTGATGTTTTCTGAATCTTTGCCCTCTCCTCCCAGTCTTAACTTTAGAAAAGATATGTTTGAATCATTGCGGATCCTTAATACCCTGCTCCAAACATATATCATTTTAAAATGGATAGGAAACATGTTATAAAATATTTTAACTACTGAACGTACTGAACTTTAAAGGGATTTATAACAGAGATTTAACTCTGCGTAAAAATCTGAAAGCAAATAAAACACTTCTATTGACCAGTATTGTTATTAATTCTCCTTGGGGAAGATGTCTGTCCTTGAATAAGTAGCTTTGATTTCTCCCAGAACACTATATTTTGTGTGACCCACCACGTGTTTAAAACATCGATGTCTGTTGCCATGGAATTTATTTCCCTGCTGGGTCAAGCACAAGGAGAAGGCTTAATTTAAATGTGTAGGTCTAAAATCTAGAAAAATGTTGAATACTCTATATGGACAGCAATCGGGGAACAAAAAAAAAAAAAAGTTACCTAAAGGACTAAGATCTTTTCCTGAAAGACAACAACAACAAAAAATGCAATACTGAGTTCCAAAACCTCAGGACTTTCTGACAAAAGTTTGAAAGTCATATGTTCACTTTGAAAAATTCTATTTCATGCATGTTTGAGCCATGAGCGTTGATATTATCACTGTCTAGTTTCTTTTACCTTCACAAAATTCCAAGGGAATTAAAACTGCAAATTAAAACATTTATCTGTTACTCCTCTAGTGAAAGTCAAAAAAAGAACAAAAAGACAAAGCTGTGTGTCATCAACAAAACGCAACAACATAGACTCTACTTCACACCTCCATATCATCAATGGTCAATTTTAATGTCATTAAAAAAGGTGTGAGACTAAAATAGGAGAGATTCACCATGTAATTCTTTTCACCTGAAACAAGTTACACTGTAATTATATACTCTTCAGAATGTTAAGACTTGAAATTTCAAGTCATTATTGTGAATACACGCATTTCAAATTTAAATAGGTCCAATATTTGGTCTGCATACATCTGTGGCTATGACACTAGATAATTTTAGGAATAGTATGAAGTAGGAAACAATACAGGCAAATTGGATAGGGATAGGTATCAAGAAATGGAATAAACTTTCAATAATTTAATAAATTAAATTTAATAAAGGCTAAAATTTTATATCTAATGAAGCTTGCAATTATTTCTTGTGGATGAAGAATGGAATAAAGAAGTGGAAACTATGTATTTGAGAATAAAACAAAAGAATTACATTGGTGTAAGGTTTGAGGTTCCTGGAAGAGTGCAGGTGGATGTGAAAGCTGGATGTTAAGATACATATTAGGTTCTTTGGTTGAAGGAATAGCAGGGGTGGATAATAAAAAAGGTCTGAAGCAACATCACAAATAATGATAAATCATAATTATAAATAAGTGGAAAAATATCCTTCCTGCTTGCGCAGTTTAAATAAAAGGTGTTTTGGGGAGTTCACTGTTTGTTGGGTTTCTTATAGTGGATGTCCATGTTGCAGTAGAGATACGTAACTTTTCTTTCCTTTTTTTCCCTCCACATGATTTTACCAAGAAGAAAACTCTTCCAGTCAGTCATTTGTTGTTTTGTCAGCTCAAATCCAGATTATTACAATGTCATTCTGGTGTCCTAGCATAGCATGGGGCTGCAAGTAAGCATCAGACCTCCCTGGAGTAGAAGTCTTTCCCACACAAAGGTCTGGCACAGAGATTAGGCAACACAACTAAATTTGTTTAACTGTTATGAGGACTTGGAGAGGTTTTACGTGTTTTATAAAGCCAGTATTGGCTTTCTGCACAGGAAGGAAGTTCACAAGAAAACCATCTGGCATCTGCGCTCCAGAAATTATGGTACATCATTCAGAATGCTATTTTTGCTCTATAAAGCATGTCATGTTAGTTGTTGTACATCTTCAAGTCTCTCTTTCCTGTTGCCAGTACTCAGGCAACCTGAGAATACCTTAGAACTAGGATGTTTTTGACGTGTGCAGCATGAGGTTAGGGGATAAGCAGAAAGCTAAAGGTTTAGAGACCAGCGAGGAGCACTACTCTCAAGCTGGAGGACTCCTTGGACCAAACACATAAACCTAGCTGAATCTGTTCTTAATCCCCTTTTACATGAGCTCGTCATTAGACATGAGACTGAGCACTCATATTTTAGGAAAAGCACTGGGACACCTTCAAAAATCTATACATGCCCATTAATTCTTTCTGAGGTATGAGTGATAGGAGGCAAATTTGAGTCTGTCCAGTCCACTGTAGTTATAGAGATTAATTACCCTCTGCTTTCATTACAGCATTAAAAACACACAGCAAGGACTCTTATAAAGCTAAGAATAATACTTCTAATTCCAAATATTCTAGCAGTAGAATACAATGTAATTGCCCAATTACATAGTCGTCATAGATCTTGTGTCTTTTTTTTTTCTTTCTGTAGAACATATTGGTAGAAAGTCCTGAGGTTTTATACTCTCTTTTTTTCCAGTAACAGAACAGGAATTCTTGCTAGCTGTCAGTTAAACAGCTAAAGGTTTGCTGTTGTGCTGTTGCAGCAGATTTATGTCTTGTTTTTTAACCAAGACAAATACACAGCTTTTAGTAAAGGTAAAATGTTCACAATTGTAGCAGTTAAATAGCAGACATAAATCGGGTATATAATGGAGAAAATTCACTACATTTTACAATGTGGGAAATCATAAGAAAGGGTTAAGAAGCCAGAAGAAATTTCACATAACTTCATGTAACTTCTTCCACTCTAAGTACCTGAACATAGATCTGAACCACTCTCCTCTAAACATTATTATTATTATTATTATCATTATCAT
>NW_010389904.1:0-1274 GCF_000710305.1 Buceros rhinoceros silvestris | reverse complement strand
ATCTCGTTACTTGGCCGCCTGCCCAGGGAGCCGGCTAGAAGCTTTGGCCTTGAGAAGTACAGATTGTTTATAAACTTTGCTACTCAGTACTTTGGTTTTTTTTTTTTCCCTTTCCTTTTCATTCCCCCCCTTCCCCTTTCCCTTTTGGTTTGTAATCATACACATATAGAATATAGTTGTGTGGCTTTATTATATATATTAAAGTTTGTTTCAGCTATCCGAGCAGACCGAGGTGTGAATTTCTTCCTTTCCCTATTAAATCCCTTCCTATCAGGACAGAGGGATTCCGTTAAGGTAAATCGAGGTATATCAGTCCCTCGACCCTTAACACCTCTCATCTCTAACAGTTTCCCCACTGTATTATTGTTTGTAGAAATCTCAGTGAGGAATGTCTGAGAAGAAAATACTGACATTTCCCTTAGTCTCTTATGGCTTAGACTAGCTCCCTCCATTGTGACCTGTAAAAAACTTATTTTGTGTTTGCTGTGAATATCCAAAACAATTTAACTAAGCAAGGACAAATCTTGCTGGAACTTGATACTGAACAGCAAGCTTTTTCTAGGCTTCCAGTATTGCCACAACCATTTAACATAAGGTTGAGAGTGATTTAGAATATAAAATTACATGAAAATGGAGAGGCTAGAAAGAGACTGAAGTATGTGCCTGCTAATTCACTTAAATCACTAGCTATACCTCTATCTCTTACTTTGCAATTGATAGCATATTCTATAAGCTGTACCATAAACCAAGAATGGATAAAGATCTTTATATCACAGTAGTTCCCCTGGGGTATTGAATGGCTAATGAACTTTTTGAAGCCGGAAAGATTATCGGTGTATTTAGACCTTTATGGGATTTCTCTTCTGCATTTTTTCCTGGCTTTCTCTTTACTTTATGGAAAATTTTGTATCTCCAAGGACTTTTTGAAATGAATTTCCCATCTTTTGTACAAGCTATATATATTCTGAACCTTGCACTTGTTGCTTTCAGGTTTTGGACTATAGTTTTTGTGCTGGAAGAAAAAAAAGAATGATTGTTCGCTTCTTTTTTGTTCCTTACACATTAGACAGGGTTTTATAAGGCTTTGTCTGGTCTTTCCTCAGTTTATCTCTGTTCCAGATTGAAGAATGCTGGGTATGTAGTTCAAGCAAAAACTGTTTTATTGATTATAGTTCTTGTCCTGCACCTCATCTTGCTCAATGTTGGTGTATTTACTTTTGACATGAACAATCTAATTCTGAATGGAAATTGTCCTGGGTTCAACATGGAGGAAC
>NW_010389903.1:0-4315 GCF_000710305.1 Buceros rhinoceros silvestris | reverse complement strand
TCGGGGAACGCGCTGCGGCAGCAGACGGGCGTGGAGGGGAGGGGGGAGGAGGGGAGACGGGGGGGATGAAGCAACATAGCTCTTAATGAATTAATAACTTTACTGTGTGCTGCGTTACTCCATTTTGCTTTTGTCCTGATGCCCAGAAATTTATCATTCTTTTTCTAAAGTACTGACTATTTTAACTTCCATTGTGTTTGCAAAGCATTATCCCACTGCTAAAGTTTAAACAGCTCTAGCAGTGGCTCCAACACCGTCATCAACCATTTAATACCAATTTTCAAGGTTGAATCAAACAGCTCCACTTCTTTAACTCTTATAAATAGGCAACAGAGCCTGGCCCGTAACCGCTGAATTCACCACAAAGCAAACCTCAGTTTGCAATCTCATAGCTCATTTAGTTTCTGCATGATGCCATTTGAACAAAAGGGTGATGAGAAAG
This sequence comes from Buceros rhinoceros silvestris, assembly GCF_000710305.1. Taxonomy (NCBI): domain Eukaryota; kingdom Metazoa; phylum Chordata; class Aves; order Bucerotiformes; family Bucerotidae; genus Buceros; species Buceros rhinoceros. The sequence goes on along the minus strand of NW_010389903.1, from coordinate 3,873 downwards.
CAGTTCCATTGCTGGAGACTGAGTGCAATTTGTGTTTCATTTTGGCTTCATTCTTTGGCATTAATCCAGCACAGTAAAGCACAAAATGGTGTGACGCAGTCCTCCCAATAATAGGTTTCAACTAGATCAGCATTCAGCAATGTTTGTTAGAATTTCACTTCCTAAGTGTTAAATAGAATCTCTTACTATGGCCATCAGATGTTGAAACAGATACTCAAATCCACGTACAGTCACTTCTCTTTCTCCCTGAAAAACCTGATAAAAGTTTTGCTGCATAAGGGCCACGAGATTTAAATATCAGATTGTATTTAGAAGTGCAGAACCAGCAAATGATTGATTAAAACTCAACTTCACCCTGCAGCCCCTAGCTAGGGAAATAATCCCTAACACAAAAATGGCAATTAGGGTCAAAACTAGAGTCTGACTCTAACTTTACACAACACTTGCCCAAAGTACCTGCTGGCTTGAGAGCTTCAGTTGTGAACCTTTGTGCTTGTTTCTGGTACCACAGATTTGAGCTTTCTGTATTGATCTGATGCTAATACAGAACGTGTTTTCCTCGAAGTGTATTGTCTTCCATGATTTTCCTTCATTAATTTGATTTTTTTGTCTCACAGTTCATGCAGTGCAATGCACAACATTAAGTTTTTGAAAGCACTATTACACTGATGGATCTAGTACAGAGCGCAGCAACCAGAAGTCAGCTCACTACTGAAGATGGAAACTAGAGGTTGCAGCTTTGCACTGTTCTTGTAGAACCTGTAATAAAGTACAAGCAGTAAAGAACAGCGGTGAAATAACAGACAAAACACAATTCAAACGTGTAAGCTTTCTTTACTCCACTGCAAAGCTGAAGCTAAGTGTTCAGATCCTAAAGCAAGAATTGAGAATGATGTCGCAGGCAACAAAAGCTTGTATATGAAGTGAATGTGCCATTGGTGTTTCATGTAATTACCTGGCGAGCAGGATCACAGCTTCAAGATCAGAGTAATCCTGCAGGAAACAAGGGAGTCAGTTATCCACCATTCAACCAGTATCAACCTTCACACCATGAAAGCACCTTTAGAGCAACTGAATCTTTAGTTCTTCCCAACTACAAATGGTCTACTTAGCTTCTGTGCACCAGTCTACGCTTCGCTGCCGATATAAACAGACCGAGGTGTCATCTAGTACCTTCACAACCACTTCGTAGCACTCATTATAAAAAAACCCCACTGTTACTATAAATCACACTTCTCTCATGGACTAAATATGATTGAAAACCAGAGTATCTTTGGTTCCTGTCCTAGTGCCTCTCCTGAACTACATGATCACATCAGCCGACATATAATATAGGGAGGGACATCTTCATCACTACGAACAGGAATTGCTGGATGCTCCAGAGAAATTCAGGATGCCGACATAACTACTGACATCCTGGACACAAGTACAAGGCCGACTGTAGAATTAAAGTTGTTCTCTTCAGTAAGGCGGGAACACCAGTTGAAATTCCTTCTGCCCTTTTTCAGCTTTGTGAAGGGTCCAAAATTACTGAAGTTTTCCAAATAGCTGAAATGTAATTTGTTAAGAACTGCCTTTGAAGATGTCCTGACTGGGACACATCCGCACAAGTCCCTATTGAGAGTGCAGAGTTCTAAAGAAAGGATAAACACATTTTTACTCAGTCCTTGGAAGACAGATAAATATACATTGTAGAAAAATCTTATGTCAAATCTTTGTTGCTTGTAGTTAACTAAAGCTTAGGAAGTGTCCGACTACCACACATTAATTACTGCGTTATTAAACCCATCCTGTTTGTGAGCTTCCCCAAGGATCGAGACTGACTCATCCCCTCCCACCCCCCAAAATATAAGTGTGATTCTACAACCTATTTTTAGAAACAGCATCAATCAGTGGCATTTACTTACCAGAGGCAACACAGCCGTGTGACAAAACAAGGTACCACCAAGTTCCGTGGCAACTACCAATGCACGGGAAACACCTTTGTTGTACTTGAGCTTTCCCTCCTCTTCGTTTTTGGGGTTTTCCCCCCACACCCCAGCTATCCTGCCTGACAGAGTTTGCAGTAAAAACAATTCTTCTTAGCAGCTCACACAGCTTTCAGGCATCTCCTCGAATCTCAGCTATTTCTCTTTTCATAATGTTTTAAGCACTGCGAATTAGGTCATAAAAATACAAGTTAGAAATTCTAATCTTTTCAAGTGACAAGTAACCACCTGGCTGATACCCTGGATATTTTGCACACAAATTAGGTATTTTTAGATGTGCATAAGCATTTTTAAATACTTTTGTTGTTCTGAGTGCTGTAAACAAACATGAGAACTGTGCCAACAGGAATCTGTGGGAAAATGTGACGCCTGCTCATGCTATACCCACCTCATCACAAATTTTATTACTCATTCATTTTAGAAAGCTCTAATCTAGGTTATTATGCCACACCCATCACCATGGGAATGTGACTCAAAAGTACCAGAAATATTTTGTACTTAGCTTTCTCCCAGCTCTTGTAGCGTGATCTGCTTGCAATTCCAACTTACAAAACCCACTTGAGTAGCTACACGCCTGACAGATTCAAAAAAATTCAATAATTGCAAGTATCTTCAGTGCAGCAATAATATACAACTTGATAGGAACAGTGAAATATAGATAAGTATCTAAGAGATCAAGATGAATTCATTCCTAACCATGAGAGAAACAGCAGAGGTAACGCCCAGCCCTAATTAACTGTATGTCTTAGACCAGAGGTAAATACGGTCGGAGTTCTGCTCAATCTTCTCAGAGCATTGTCCACACTCACTGCCACCTCCATGGAAAGGACAATTTGAAAGATAAAATTCAAAATAACAAACAGAGCACTAAAGGGTACTAAGCATATGATTTTCATCTTGTGGTTTCTGTAAGCAAGGCAGCAGTAGACAAGTGCTCCAGTAAAGTGTAGGCTGCACGTCCTACTGAAGGAGCAGCATTTCGTAAGAGCTATTAGAAAACAGATCTCCTAAGGTGTGGAGAGAGAACAGCATGTTTAAAATATGAGCACCTCCACACACCCAAAAGGTGTGGACACTTGGAATTGTTACCTCATGCCCTGTATCCCATCATCATCCACATGTGAAGGATGCAGCACTCAGCACATAAGGGCCTTTGTCAGCTAGCATTACCAGCTCCTACTAAGGGAGGAGGAGGCACGGAGAAAATACAAAATATCTATACGCTTCCCAACAGAGAGTTCTTTGTGAAGTGTGCAGAAGCTGGAATACCATATTATGTTGTTATCCACTGCTGTTACAGAAAGTAATACTCTGACCTATAAAATATGGAAAAGAAAAAAAAGCCTTTCATTGTAGCATGTAACATTTACCTTGACCACTGCTTTCCAAATGCAACCACGTAACCTGAATGGGTAGATGCTGCCAAATTATTTTCATCCTCTCGGCAGACAAGCAGTTCATGTATAAAGACACTTTGGTTTTCCCTTCCTGTAAAGTTTAGAGGGGGAAAAAAAAAAAAGACATAAGTACAAATGCTCTAAGTACAAAAAGCCTGCAGCAGGTACTTCTACATCTTGTAAAGATCTCTGGGAAACAGGTACTATCTGTAAAGCCGAGAATTTTAGAGTTCAGCCTCTGAAGTTACCTTATCAAAACCACCTCTGGACACCCTCCCTTCCCAAGATTCTTAGATACCTGCAAATACTTCGGTTTACTATGCAACTCACTTGGGAAGGAAGACTTTTAACCTGCATTTCTATAGGATCGACAAAGCTTTCGCAGCGCCAATGAATACTGTTAAGTCAATCTAGTAACTCCCTCTGTTGGCAATGCCAATAACGTACAGTCATCTCACCTACAGGTCCTGCTATGACAATCGGGAGGG
>NW_010389902.1:0-1588 GCF_000710305.1 Buceros rhinoceros silvestris | reverse complement strand
GAACAGCCCCCCTTTTCAAACCGCGACAGTCTCTTCTCCCAAATAAAAAGTCTTAGTATGAGAGGAAATGGCCTCAAGTTGTGCCAGGGGAGGTTTAGGTTGAATATCAGGAAAAATTGCTTTACAGAGTGTGTGGTCAAGCATTGGAACAGGCTGCCCAGAGAAGTGGTGGAGTTTAAAAGACATAGATGTGGTGCTTAGGGACATGCTTTAGTGGTGACTTGGCAGTGCAGAGTGAACAGCTGGACCTGATGATCTTAAAGCTCTCTTCCAACCAAAATGATTCTGTGATTCTGCAAAAATGTGACCATTTGGAACTAGTCTAGTAACCAATGCTGCTGTCTCATATTGCCCAGGCTGAACCGAGACCGCTTACACCGTGGTGATTTGTGTTTACTGAACTGTGGATTTTCAAGTGGAGATTGAGAGTTCTTGATGCTGACTGGAAGCCTATCAACAGTTAAGAATTATATTTTTAAAATAATCCTTTGTGAACCCACTATAAACAGTCCATAGATGACTAAGGTTCCACAGATTGAAAACCACTGCTTTAAGAAATAACACTTGCTTCGTTTTGGCAATATATGCTTAAATATAATTCACCAGTTCTGCTATTTATAAGGCATTCCATATTCCTCATTTCATCTGTGTAACATAAGTTCCCCAGGAATACCTATCTAAATTGTCATCGGCTGCCTATTGTTTATATACTGTATCTTCTGTGTGTATAACAACTCCTGCATTATCTTATTTGTTCTCCTCTATCTTCCGACATGCTTACTTCAATTAGTACAGAATAATGTAATTATTACACTACTGCTATAATCACATACGGAGATATCCGACAAATACCTCAAAATTACTCAGATCTTTATTCTGCTAATTGCTGTAGTAAGTCTGTGCATATCATTGACTGCACTGCATCTGGAGTCCTTGTGTGACACCAGCTGAATCATACTCCTCCTGTGCTATGCAGGCTTTTAACCAAGCACACCTCTATTGTTCTAATATAGTGTAAGACAAACAGATTCACCATCCAGTTGCCAGGGAGTTTGGTGTGGGTTTTTTTGGTAACTGAGCGTAGGACTGCAAACATAAAATAAGCTTCATGTGAAGGATGAATTTAAATTTTTATCACGGCCTCTCAAGAATGCAAACTACCTTTGTAGTGGAATTACAATACTAAATTTAGTGGCATGTCACTGATGTTGGTATGTTTTCAAGTTTAAAGAAATATAGTCACATAGTTGGTAAGAATTCTTTACAATGACTTTCCTGAGGAGATACCTTTTACTTATGTCAATAAATACATAAAATGAAATCAAACTAGTTACAGAAAATGGTTAGATGAAATTCCCCTATTTTGACATCATCATGTCTGCTGACTAGACACTTTATGTTACAATTTTTATCCATAGGTATTTTACGACTTACAAGTATGTCATGTCTAGATACCTTCTTGAAGTCTATAAAAATAGAAGTTAAAATTAGTGCTTAATTAAGCTTGTAGAATATCAGGTGAAAGTTCTTGCCACGGGTGTCCCGGTTTGAGCTGAGACTTCCTGGTTTGAACTGAAACTTCCTTGTT
>NW_010389901.1:0-4539 GCF_000710305.1 Buceros rhinoceros silvestris | reverse complement strand
TGCCAGGTCATCCCAAAAAGCTTTTGGGAGCGGATCCACCAGCAGAATTGAGAATTTAACCAAGGTTGTCAAAACGTGATTGAGACTTTGTTTGAATTCTACTTAAAGAGCTCTTTAAATAAAGCTTGATTCACAGAGGACATTGCTCTGACCCAAATGAACCACGACAATCTGCAAAATAAATCATTACTGAAACTGGAATTACATGATACAGTAGTAACAAAATGGAAAAGGCTTTAACCATGTGCTTGAGAGACTGAAGGAAACTCGGATTTGTCAGGAAGCTCCCTTAGCACAGGGGCTGCTTCAGAACCAGGCCTGGCACCCTTGGCAGGCTGGAGGCAGGCTGGAGGCAGGCTGTGGCTCTGTGCTGAGCTTCTGGGGAAGCTTTGGTCTTGGCCAAGGTGACAGACGTGGACTGAACACGAGGAAACCCTGCTGGCACAAAGGCTAAAATACTGGCACTGCAAAGAGTGGCAAGAGTTACTGAGAGCTGCCCAATGCCCTGAGCTGAGCTCTGCATCTTGCATTTGGCAGAGGTGACGTGTTCGAGAGCGTGGATGGATTGACAGCACAGCAGCAAGGCTGCACTGCAGAGGAAGTGTGTTTCATGGGTTTGGCTACATTTCATTAATGTGTGTCCTTTTTAATAGCAGGCTTGATAGATATCCCTTAAATACCCCTCAATACTTAAGGACAGTCATTTTCTCTTCTAGAAATGATCACAGAGCGTTTGGCAAATACACATTAACATGAAGCGTGCTGCACAAAACTTCCTTCTTTCTGCATTGTTTTTTCTCTTTGTGGTATGAGTGGGATTTCATTACCCAGATTTTTACAAACAAAACCAAATGAGCAAAACAAGAGCTGTAGAAATGGAAACATACTGCCTCAGGCAGAGCAACAGCTGGTCTTTTTAAGCAGCCAGCCCTTACCACCACTCACGGTGTATCGCATAGATTTCATTACAAAGGTGCGCTGCTGTAGCTGTGTAATATTTACACTGTTGAAGTTGGAATGTTAAGTGGAATTTGTTTTAAGCAGCCAATACTCCTAATGATTCATAGCTATGAATTCTCTTGCTGCAGGAAAAAATTTTGGACTTGTAGGAAGCAATAAATAACAGAGTCAATGACAGAACTCCAAAATTACAAACACTCCTTAGTTGTGCTTACTTTTTAAGATTAAAAGGTGTGGGAATGCAATCAAGGAAAAATAATTTAACCTGGATAAGAACGAATCCATTTGGTCCTCAATTGCTTGAGCCAAAAAGAACTAAAGAAGTATATTACCCTCCGAAAAATCAAAGTACCTAAAAAAGGTAATCCTGCTGTTAAGCAGCTTGGGAAGAACGATTGCAAAGGATTGTGATGCCACTGTGCCACCACAGAACCTGCTCTTGCCTAACCAGGTTTCCTTTCATCAACATAAAAGATTTTGTAATGTCACAGAAGTTACTTAAAGCAAACAGAATTTTTGGGTTTTTTCCCCTTGCGACTGACTACCTTCTGTGACTGAAGCTATTATTTTATGAGATTTGGAGCTCAACAGCCAGAAAGCAGGTTTTCTAAACATCAGTATAGAAACCTGCAGTGTGAACAGGAGCACAGGTTAAACTATTCAATGTCTGCAATACTAGTATCTTAAAATATATTGTCCCACTGCAGACGCAGGACAATTATCAGACCAGTGACCAAGAAGATACTTGATTCAAAGTTGATGAAAAATATTGATTGTTTGCAGGACTGCAAACTGTTTTCAGAAGTGATAATCATCTGTTCTTTCTATTGAGAAGATAGGTAAGATTTGTAGGTGTTTGGTACTTCTGAAGTCAACGCAGAGGTGTCTTCTCAAGTGACATGCCCAGGAAATTAACTTTGAAGTTACTCCTTCAGAACTACACCGGAGCTGACGGTCTGGCCCACAGCCATGAATGATGGCAGGTTTTCACTGACTCTTCAGAGGTCCCTGCAAGTCCTTTTTCCTTTGGTAGAAAATTCATAACTTCAGCAGACTGAATGAGTAATAAGAAACTTGGTCACAAATTTCTGAGTCAAAAGTTGAAAGATAAAATCCGAAGTTCTCTAACAGTAACAATAATTCAGATGGGATTTAACAAAAAAGCTTGAACAAAGCTATAGCTGTGTTGCAATCACCCAAATTCTTAATACAACTGTTAATAACCAGAACATACTGTTCCTAATTTGTCGTAAAGGAACAACACTGCTCAAGCAGTGAGAGGCAACGACTTAAACATCACTATGAAGCCATCAGACAATAAAGGGTATTTAAAATAAACCATTACTCTAGCTGAACACATATAAAAATAATCTCTTTATTGTGATTTTTTTTCTCTTTACCTGACAGTATTTCTTAAGAATAAATATCAACAGTGAACGTGTCCCTGCTAAGCCTGCAATTTCATGTTTCTTACGGCAGCAGTGGTGTCATAACCAACTTCTTCCCCGGCTGCTTGTTCCCTGCCCTGCACTGCCCCTTCCTCCTGGGCAGTATACCAGCTTGTGTTGCCACACTGTGCACCAGATGAGGGACCTGCCCAAGTGGCAGTCACCACTTCCCCCCCTCTTCACCTTGGATGTTGCCAGCACCAACACTGGCTTCAGTAAGCCTCCCTCCTGCTCACTGCTGCCCTAGCATGATCCATGATTTGTCGGCAGAGCTAAAATAGGGAACAGAACAGAAAAATACTTTTTTTTTTTTAAAGACTGGGTTTTTTACAGTGGATCAGTTCACTTGAGCCCATTCAACATGTAACTGAGCAAATACCATGTTTTCCAAACAGTGGAGAAGGAGAGGTGAGCACAGGAATACGGTAAGGACCCAGGGCTGCTGAACGCCTCACAAAAAATGGAGTGGTCATGTGTACCCTTCTGACACAACCAGCCACCCGGGGTGTTGAGCTAAACTGTTAAACTGTTGTACTCTGCACTGGAGCAGAGCTGAAGCTCTGAAAAATAAAGAGAGCACCTGACTAAGCAGTAATTCAGCAGCAGCTGAGGTGGCAGCACCTGTAGCAGCTGTGGTCGTTCTGGAAATGAACTCGAGACTATCCCCTAAACCACAGCTACCTCGCAAGCCGACCTGACCCTGAATTAGGAAAGATTTATTCTTTCGTTTTCCTACTCTAAGAGCATTTCAGACTAAGTGAGATGAAATAAAAAACATTTAAAGAAATTATATTGTTAGATGAAGATCCTAAAAAAGTTTTAAAATGGGCAGCACTAAAATAATTCTGTAAGATACTGGTTTTTCTACCTCAAAACACTTTTATACTTCGAAGTAAAATCAATTGATTTTAAACCTATTACTCCAATGCAAGCGAGATAATAAACTCAACACCACTTACAACAAACTTTACAGTAATTGTCAGGTTATAATGAACTGGAAAAATGATTATGATGTAGTGACTTTTTGGCTAAATCCACTTTAAGCTTTAGTAAGCTATTTGTTCATCTGTATGGCAGATGTTCTAGTCTGACAAAACAGAATACATCGCTTGGTTTTTAAAACAATTCAGTGAGAGCTCTTTCAGGAAGACTGAAAACCAAGAACCTTTCACCTTCAACTCAATAAATCATATCCCATTTAATTCAGTTTTTATTCAATGAAATGATGTATAAAAACTTACAAATTGGAGAACTTAACTATACACAAAAAGATGATACTCAGTTTAAACATATACACAGAGAAGAGTTGTGGTTTGTGACTTGCCCTCTCCCACCCCTCCCCCCAAAACACACAGTCTCCATTTACGATGGGGCACTTATTCTGTCCGCTTACGCCTTCTGTTGGCCCAGTAATTGCTCGATGGGGTTCATTGCTGCTGTCAGTTTAGGTTTTTAGGCCACCAGCAAAAAATCTGGGCATCTATATAAAATAGTAAGAATCAGCAACTTGATTTTTAACACAAAGATACAGCGCTACCATCAGCAGAAACTAAAACTACAGAATTCACCCTTTCCGTTTTTGCAGACTTTGTCTTGGCTTTGAAAATAACGGGACTCTCACAGAGCAGTATTTGCCAACCAGCACTACAGATCCACTTTAAAACAACTATTATCCCCTGTAGCTAGAACGTCTCTGCACCACTTTTTCTTCCTCTCAACTCATATCATTAAGATCAAATAAAATCATGGACATTCCTTGCCTGAATAAGGCAATAAAGTTTTTCTCCTGTCATCCAGAATGACTCAAACCTATAGCTAACACCACATGCGTGTGCTGCCCTAATGATGGTACGGTGCTCACCAGTACATCACTTTTCTAGTTGCCTTTGTAGCTTGGGTGACAACACTTACCTATTAGCTTCTCTTTAACAGGCCAATAAAAATGCACACAGCTTAGGACATTTTAAATTTGATGAGAAATAACCTGTGCAATGACTAGTTTTGTCAAAAAACTAAAAGACTTTCCGGGCTGAATCTGAGGGCAGATGGCCAGTTACTTAAAAATGGTGTGTGCATTCATTTACGTGTACCAAATACACACACAAACACTTTATATATATATATATCTTTA